>NC_142010.1:263314169-263366669 GCF_049901735.1 Notechis scutatus | reverse complement strand
TATTTGGCAGTTCAAGTCCCACCAGCTCAGGGATGACTCCACCTTCCATCCTTCTGAGGCCGGTAAAATGAGGACCCAGATTGTAGGCTGATTCTGTAAACCGCTTAGAGAGGGCTGTAAAGTTGTATATAAGTCAAAAGTGCTATTGCTATGGTTATCTGTAAGAAAACAACCAGGCTCTGAGAGTACCAAGGACCCCACAATCCTCCTCCCCAGCCCACAAAGACCACTTCTACCACTGATGCCCTTACCTTGGGGAAAGGAAACAACCAAGCTCAGAAAGCACCATGGACTCCATCATTCAACCATGAGCTACAGATATTCTCGTCTGTTGGTAGGATGACATGACAAACCACCAGTATCTAACTGGAGAGGAAACCCCATTGCCTCCTACCCTCTCCCTCTCTCTCAAGCCCTGTAGAAATTAGAGGAAGAGAAGAAAGGGAGAGAGGGGGAGGGGGGATGAAGAGAGGGAGAGAAGAAAGGAAAAAAGAAAGAGGGAGAGAGGGGGAAGAGAAGAGAGGGGGAGAGACAGAGAATAGAGAGAGATGGAGGCAGGAAGGGAGAAAAGAGAGGAGAGACAGAGAGAGAGAGGAAGGGAGAGAGGGGGATGAGAGAGGGAGGGAGAGAAGAGAGGGAGAGAGAGAGAGATAAGAGAAGGGGAGAGAGAGAGAAGGAGGAAGAGAGCCAGAGAGAGAGAAATCCCATATATTTTCTCAAGGAAAGAAAAAGTGTCTTCTGATAAATTTTGACTTCTCTCTCAGTTGCAGAACCCAGGCAGTTATCTCATGACCTTAAGGCATTGCTCAAATATTCATGGATCAGATGTCCAAAAAGTCCAGACTGAATTTCCCCGAGTCAAAACTCATCAAGACATTATTTCCATCCCAATGTTGAAGAGTCAGCTGTTGGCAATTGGATGAGAAGTACTTCTTCTTTGGTGTCACACCAAGTTGAGGCAAGACACCCCACTCCCTTGGATATTTTGAAAGTAGATGCTCTGTCACCAACTAAAATGTGTGTTTTTTTTAAATCAAATTGGTATCTTGGCTTTTCTTCTTACTGTCTTGACAGCCAAATCTGCCCCTAGGTCCTGCCTCAGTTTACCTTTCCCAATAAGTTGGAAAATCATTTAAAAGCAATTTATTACTCTGATAAAGTGGAGCCTCCCTGTGAAAAGAGAGAGCCCCAAGACCCATGTTGCATTCCCTTTTTTAGTTAAGACATCAAAGAAAATGCAAGAGAAAAGTTTTTTGGACAAGGACAAAAGTGACTTCCCCTTTGCTTTGTTGTAGTGAAACTTTTTATATATTTGCATCCTATAATACAGGTAGAGGATTCTGAGCTGCTTCTTACACCAAGAAAAAGATCTGTTCTTGGCTCTTTCAAATCTCCATCCCTTCATATGCAAAAGAGAAAGTGTGTTTTGTTATGTTTTAATATCTTTTGGAAAAGGGAGACACATACAGAGAGAAAGAGAGAGAGAGAGAAAGGGAAAGGGAAGGAGAGGGAGAGGGAGAAGGAGGGAGGAGGGTGGGAGGGAGGGAAGTCAAATGGGAGTGAGGGAGTGAAGAAGAGAGGGGGGGAGGAAGGAAAATGGAAAGGGGAAGGAAGAAAGGAAAGAATGGAGGAAGGAAAAGGAAAAAGGGGAAGGAAGGAAGGTAAAACCCACACTACGTATCTGATATTAGCACAATTGAGAAAGTCCAGAAATATTTCACAAGAAGAGTTCTCCACTCCTCTACTCGTTGTAGAATACCTAATGCCACCAGACTTGAAATTCTAGAACTTGAAAACCTTGAATTACGCCGTCTTCGGTCTGACTTAAGCATGGTATATAAAATCATACATTGCAATGTCCTACCTGTCAATGAATACTTCAGCTTCAACCATAACAACACAAGAGCACACAATAGATACAAACTCAAAGTAAACCGCACCAAACTTGATTGCAGGAAATACGACTTCAGCAATAGAGTGGTCAATGTCTGGAATACTCTACCCGACTCTGTAGTTTCTTCCCCAAACCCCAAAAACTTTAACCTTAGACTGTCTACTATTGACCTCACCCCTTTCCTAAGAGGTCTGTAGGGGCGTGCATAAAGCGCACAACGTGCCTACCGTCCCTGTCCTATTGTTTCTCTTATTCTTTTATTTTTCTTATATGTACCCATTTCATGTATTCACAACTATGTATACATTTATACTTATTATCTTGTAAACAATTGGCAAATCAAATAAATAAATAAAAATAAAAAATGGGAGTGAGGGAGTGAGGAAGGGAGTGAGAAAGGGAGGAGGGAGTAAGGGAAGAAAGAAAGAAGGAAGGAAAAAGAAAAAAGGGGAAGGAGGAAGGAAGGAAGGAAGGAAGGAAGGAAGGGAGGAAGGAAGGAAGGAAGGAAGGAAGGGGAAAAGGAAAGGGGAGGGTGGGGGAAGGAAGGAAGGAAGGAAGGAAGGGAGGGAGGGAGGAAGGAAGGAAGGAAGGAAGGAAGGAAGGAAGGAAGGAAGGAAGGAAGGAAGGAAGGAAGGAAGGAAGGAAGGAAGGAAAAATGGGAGGAAGGGAGAATTTGTCACAGCCAAACTGCAAGGTCAGGAACAAATATTTTGTAGGCTCCTGTCCTGAATATGTGACGAAAATGATAGCAAGTCTCAAAGGTAGACCTGGGCAGGTGATCTTTCTAAATCTGCCTGAGACAATCCACCAAAAGGCATTTCTCCCCTCTTCCATCAATTTGAAAAAATTGCTAATTCTCAGAGGAGATAGTAAGCCTCCTGAAACGGTCATCTTCCTCTGTGTGTGTGTGTGTGTGTGTGTGTGTGTTTCCTCATGCACGGGGAAAACAGAGATAATAACTGGTAAACCAGCTGTAAAATTAAAAGGACGAGCTGTTGCCAATAAAGGAAGGCCATCGTTTCATGAGGAAATAAATTTGTTTCTTATGTGGAAGCGGTGTGCTGGAACCGTTGCTTGAGGTGCCCACCAGGAAAATAAAACAAAACAAAAAAAAAAAAAAACAAGTCAAGCATAGTGTAAATTGAGACAGGGTGAGTATTTATTTGTTTACTTGTTTGCTGCTTGCTTGTTTATTTGCTTATTTATATACATATGTATGTATGTGTTTGTTTGTTTATCTATCTGATATTAACACAGTTGAGAAAGTCCAGAAATATTTCACAAGAAGAGTTCTCCACTCCTCTACTCGTTGTAGAATACCTTATGCCACCAGACTCAAAATTCTAGACCTAGAAAACCTAGAACTACGCCGCCTTTGGTCCAATCTAAGTATAGTACATGAAATCATACGTTGCAATGTCCTACCTGTCAATGAATACTTCAGCTTCAACCATAACAACACAAGAGCAAACAATAGATACAAACTCAAGGTTAATCGCACCAAACTTGATTGCAGGAAATACGACTTCAGCAACAGAGTGGTCAATGTCTGGAATACTCTACCTGACTCTGTGGTTTCTTCCCCAAACCCCAGAAACTTTAACCTTAGACTGTCTACTATTGACCTCACCCCTTTCCTAGGGGGCGTGCATAAGCGCACCAATGTGCCTACCATCCCTGTCCTATTTCTTTTATTTTTCTTGTATGTATCCATGTACTCATAGCTATGTTTTTACTTATACCTATTATCTTGTAAGCAATTGACAAAAAATAAATAAATAAATAAATAAATCTGTCTATATATCATCTATCTATCTATCTATCTATCTATCTATCTATCTATCTATCTATCTATCTATCTATCTATCTATCTATCTTTTCAGTCATCCAACTTTATTCAAAAGCCAACTGGACTTCATTTGTTTGACTGTGAAGACGTTTCACTTCTCATCCAAGAAGCTTCTTCAGTTCTGACTGGATGGTGGAGAGTTGGAAGGATTTATGTTCCTTGCAGTCATCCACAATACCCAAGTGGCCCTGAGGGCACCGGTAAAACTCCAAGTGGTCTCAACAACTCTCAGAAAGAGTGCAAATGACCAGAGGATTGCAAGGAATATTAAATTCTCCTGTCCTCCACCATTCAGTCAGAATCAGAATCGAGCTGGAAAGAACCTTGGAGGTCTTCTAATCCCCCCACCCAAACAGGAGACTCTATACCATTTCAGACAACTGTATCTCGAGGCTCTTCTTAAAAACCTCCAGTGTTGGAGCATCAGCAACTTCTGGTGGCAAGCTGCTCCACTGGTTAATTGTTCTCACTGTCAGGAAGTTTCTCCTAAGTTCCAGGTTGCTTCTCTCCTTCATTAGTTTCCATCCATTGCATCTTATCCTGCCTTCAGGGGCTTTGGAGAATAATTTGACCCCCTCTTCTCTGTGGCAGCCCCTCAAATACTGGCAGATTGCTATCATGTCACCCCCTAGTCCTTCTGTTCTCTAGACTAGCCAAACCCAAGGCCTGCAACCATTCTTATGTTTTAGATTTGATGTTGGCTTCTCCCCAAAACTTCAGTGTTTCCCTAGACCAGGGGTCTTCAAACTTGACAAGTTTAAGACTTGTGGACTTTAATTCCCACAATTCCTCCTCCAGTTATGTTAGATCAAGAATTCTGGAAGTTGAAGTCCACAAGTCTTAAACTTGCCAAGTTTGAAGACTATTGCCCTAGAACATCAGATTCTAATTTATTGAGTTGGTTATACCTCCTTTCAAAGTTTAGCGACTCCTTATACCAAGTCCATAAATACTCACACACACACTCTGTCATCCCTCTCACCCCCACGCTCATCCCTCACAAAATTATGTAGTTATTTCCTTGTTTGTATGTTTATTTAAATAATTTATATGCCTGCCCAACTCATTATTCTGACTCTGGGCAGTTGACAATGAATATAAAATCGAGAAACATCAAAACAACTCAACGTAATTAAAACAGAAATTCAGCGACAATCGATATATTATGTGCCAGAGGTTGTAATTGGCAATAAATGCACTAGCAATAGACCAAGTAACAGATGGGGTTTGCTAGCTCCTTACCCCACAAGCTTGAGGAAACAATCAAGGTTTGAGCACCATTATAAAAAGCTAACAGGGTTGTGGGGATGGAATGCTTTTTCATAGAACGTGTGTCAGAAAGAGAAGATATTTCTCCTGAGCCTCGCATGGCTTGAGGACGTTTGTTGCAACCAAGTGTCCTAAGCAGGTTTTTTTTAAAAAATTGTTTGCACTATGAAAGTTAAAGCAAAATGTCTGGGTAGTAGATGTAGCGATACTGAGAGACAGCAAAATATAAGAGAAACCACCAGGAGACTGTGAGTTGTAGTCCCTGGGTGATTTTGGGCCAATTAACAGGAGTCTGTAGTTTCTAGTCCCTGGGAAACTCCCCAGGCTCCAGAGGCCCTCTGAAACTTCTCAGAGGCCCATTTTTCACCCTCCCCGAGCCTCTGCTCACCCCCTGCACTTACCTGCATCCAAAACGGGCCATGTGGGGACTCCTGGGAGGGGAGGGGAGGGGGTGGGTGGGTGGGGACTGGGATTTGGGGGTTCTCCAAACTGCACAGAATCTTAGCTAAGGGCTGTCCTGAACCCCTACGAACCCCTAGCAGGCCACCCCTGTTCTTATCTCTAACCCCTCATAAAATCTGTCCCATGTTGAGTAATATTCTGTGTCTTCTTTGTCCTTTATTTTTAACGTCAGTCTATCCATCTCAGCACAGTCCAGTATGATTCAATTGCTTATTGTACCCTATGACTATCATTAAGTGCCGTACCTGATGATTCTTGACTCTTGATGAATGTCTCTTTTCTTTTATGTACGCTGAGAGCATCTGCACCAAGACAAATTCCTTGTGTGCCCAATCACACTTGGCCAATAAAAGAATTCTAATTCTAACTGACAGGGCAGGAGAAGGAATTTCAGACTTGAAAACATGGCAAAACTCACACAGTTGGGAAGATGCCAGGAACACAGATAAGCCATGACGATACCAGATAAATTCACGATTTGTTCCCAACAGTTTGCTGCATGCAGCTTCCCTTTTTAAACACTGTGTTCCGAGCTGCACCTAATGAAGGGAATCAGGGCCCTTTCCTCCCCCATAAGCCACACAACTCTGTATGTTCTGTAACTTTTTTGTCCTTTATTTTTAATGTCAGTCTATCCATCTCTGCACAATCCAGTATGATTTGATTACTTATTGTACCCTATGACTATTATTAAGTGTTGTGCCTTATGATTTTTGACTCTTGACAAATGTATCTTTTCTTTTATGTATACTGAGTGCATTTGCACCAAGACAAATTCCTTGTGTGCCCAATCACACTTGGCCAATAAAAGAATTCTACTCTACTCTACTCTACTCTACTCTACTCTACTCTACTCTACTCTACTCTACTCTACTCTACTCTACTCTACTCTATTCCACCCCACCCCATCCTATCCTATCCCATCCCATCCCAACCCATTCTATTCTATTCATACCATCACAACACAACACACAAGATTCTTGCAAGTTGGTTAGTGACCTATTCTATTCTATTCTATTCTATTCTATTCTATTCTATTCTATTCTATTCTATTCTATTCTATTCTATTCTATTCTATTCTATTTTCCAAGTAACATCCTCATCTGATGGAGTGTTCTCATTTTTCCAGTATTGTGTAAATACAATCCTCGCTGCTGCCAACGCATACAAAACTAAGTATATAGCCCCTTTATCATAGCCCTCCGGCTATCACCTCATTCATCTAACTGCAACACGTGATTATTCTCTGTCCATTGCAAGACATTACCTGAACCAGGGAAAAGTAAATGTAACAAATCATTGAAGGTGGGTTCTGGGTCTCCTTGAGCTACGATCTGTCCTCCCTTCACTCCCTTCTACTCCTTGGTGTGTCACTACTTCCTGTTCAACGTATCGACCTGCCTCTTTGGCGTTTTGACAGCGCTATTGAATTTTTGCTGAATTTTATGCTTCGAGAAGGAGCTAAAGTAACAGGTTTTTTTTCCCCTGGGTTCCCCCGATCCATGGCCTCAAATTTACTACGGACTTCAGAAACACTTTGGAATCCCATGTTAAATTTATGGCGGGCTCTTAATGCAGGCTGGCTGTATCCCTTTTGGAAAAAAAAGGGGGTGAGGGTGGGGGAAGTCATTGAGGGAATATAAAATAAAGGAAAAGATCAGTTCCCATCAGCATTGGTCATTTCAATTAAACTGCTATTATTGATAATGTCAGTTTGATTGCATGCTGCCGCCAAACATCTCTGCCATCATTGGCAGAGGAAATAGATGCTTACAACAGCTGTTCCTGACTTTATGTCTCGTGCCACACATGAAGATGTCGGTTCCCTCTGATGTAAATCATTTCAAGCCTTGCTTGAACTGTGATTTTAAACCACACTTGGGATACTGCATCCAGTTTTGGTCACCACAGTGTAACAAAGATTTTGAGACTCTAGAAAGAGTGCAGAAAAGAGCGACGAAGATGATTAGGGGACTGGAGGCTAAAACAAATGAAGAACGGTTGCTGGAATTGACTATGTCTAGTTTAATGAAAATAAGGGCTAGGGGAGACATGATTGCAATGTTCCAGTATCTCAGGAGCTGCCACAAAGATGAGGGAGTCGAGCTATAATACAAAGCACCTGAAGGTTGGACAAGAAGCAACGGGTGGAAACTAATCAAGGAGAGAAGCAACTAAGAGAACTAAGGATAAATTTCCTGACAGTGAAGACAATTAATCGGTGGAACAACTCGCATCGAGAAGTTGTGAATGATCCAACACTGGAAGTTTTTAAGAAGAATTTGGATAACCAGTGGTATAGGGTTTCCTGCCTGAGCAGGGGGTTGGACTAGAAGACCTCCAAGGTCCCTTCCAACTTCATTATTCTATTCTATTCAGATGCATGGTTACTTTCAAGTCAGTAGGGTGCTAGATTCTGAACAGTGTTTTGAAGACTGCATTGAAGAGGAGACATCCATCTGCCATGAAGAATCAGGTTAGCATTTGAAAAGGAGACCACTAGGAAATCTAGCATTTGGGATTCAAAGCAAGGCTCCTAGAGAAAACAACTTCTATATTGTTAACAGTTAACTGGTGGAACAGCTTGCCTGCAGAAATTGTGGGTGCTCCATCAGTGGAGGTTTTTAAGAAGGCTGGACTAGAAGACCTCCAAATGGTCCTTCCAGCTTGAGCTCTTCCCCTTCCAGGTCCCTTCCAGCTCTCCCCTTCCCTTCCCTCCTTCCACTCCCTTCCACTCCACTCCACTCCACTCCACTCCACTCCACTCCATTCCATTCCATTCCATTCCATTCCATTCCATTCCATTCTATTCTATTCTATTCTATTCTATTCTATTCTATTCTATTCTATTCTATTCTTGCTAAGGAGTACTCAGGGTTCAGGTTACTCCCAGGAATTATTGAATAGTTGCTTTTCATGCAGTTCATTAAAATTTGCGGGTGCATTTGGAGCATTTTTTTTCACTGCTTGATTAATTAGGCTAGTGTTTCTCAACCTCAGTAAATTTCAGACGTGTGGACTCCAATTCCCAGAATTCCCCAACCAGCATACTGGCAGTGGAGTTTTTGGGAGTTGAACTCCACCTAAGTCCTACTAAAGCTATCATTATCATGACTTTTAAATTGTGTGAAGTGGTGCATTCTAAGTTTTAAATCAAGGCACTTCAAATGACCTAACTTGCGGAATGCATCCAAAATCTGGAATGCACCACTCCTAAGGGATTGAAAGGTTCCTTCAGTAGTACTTGCTACCATAGTGCTGCTGCTGTGGTCACGTGATCTTAATTTGCAATGTTCTGTGACAGTTTCCCAGTCAGTCATGCAATACCTTCTCCTCCTAGCAGCCCCTTCTGAAAAGAGAGGGAGGGTAATCGGAATCAGAATAGAAGCTGGAAGGGACCTTGGAGGTCTTCTAGTCCCAACCCCGCCTGCTCAAGCAGGAGAGCCTTTATCATTTCAGACAAATGACTGTCCAGTCTCTCCTTAAAAACCTCCAGTGATGAAGCACCCACAACTTCTGGTGGCAAGCTGTTCCACTGGTTAAATTGTCCTCACTGTTAGGAAGTTTCTCCTTAATTCCAGGTTGCTTCTCTCCTTGATGAGTTTCCATCCATGGTTTCTTTTTCCTGCCTTCTCGTGCTTTGGAGAATAAGTTGACTTTCTCTTCTTTGTGGCAGCCCCTCAAGTACTGGAAGGCAGTTATCATGTCACCCCTAGTTCTTTTTTTTCTGTCTAGACTGGACATACCCACATCCGACAACTGTCCTTCATAGGCTTTTGTCTTCAGGCCTTTAATCATCTTAATTGCTCTTCTCTGCAGTTTTTGACTTGACTTGACCAGAATATATGATTATATAAAAGTAAAAAGTTATGGTTTTATGTTATTATCTTATTCTACTGCTGTTGTGGTTAGTCGGAAGCAGGTGCGGATGGCTGAGGAGAGTGAGGACTCAGATGAGGGGCCAGGACCATCAGGGAGTGGACTGCTGCCTTCAGAGATTGTGGGGGCTGGCAGCAGCGATGAGGAGGTTCCCGAGGAGCCTGTTTCAAGTGCACGTGCGCACAGGATTGCTCGCAGGAAAGAGCAGCTGCAGCAGCATGGGCGACTCGGGAGTAAGGCTGCAAGGTAACGGCCCCTCCTTCAAGAAGATAAAAGCCAGCTGTGTAAGGAACATTCTTTGCAGGAAGCAAAGACATTTTGAAAGTCCAGCCTCGTGGACATTACAGTATCTTAGTTGGTATTTGAAGACTCTTGTGTTGTAAAATATTTCTAGGTAACCTTATCTGTTATTCTTGGCAGCCTCACAGTTTTGGTAAGGCTCGTGCTTATCAAAGTTAATTAGTTTGCAGCCACCTTTTAACCAGGGATTCGTAAGAATCATTAAAAGGTTTCTGTTCCCTTTGGTTCATGTTTGTTTTATTGGGAAAGGGTTTGGGTCAGAACAACTGCACCAGAAGGAGTCAGAAGTCAATGTTTTCCTTCTTCTCTTCCCCTTTTCATCCTGTATTTTCCCCTTATTTACAAGTAGTCCTCAACTTACAACAGTTCACTTCATGACTATTCTAACTTACAACAACACTGAAAAGAATGGCTTAATGACTTTTTTTCACACTTCACGACCGTTGCAGCATCTGTAGGGTCACATGATCAAAATTCAGGCATTTGGCAACCAACTCAAATTTATGATGATCTCAGCGTCCCAGGATCACGTGTTCTGCTTTTGCGATCTGATTCACTTAACAACCAGGTTACTAACTTACTGAAGTTAGGTTACTGAACCATTGCAACAACTGTGGCTCGAAAAGTCGTAAAATGGGGTGAGCTCACTTAAAGAAATGGTTCAATGAGCAACATAATTTTTTGGGCTCCCTAGTGGTTGTAACTTGAGGGCTACCTGAAGATTGTTATATTGTTTTGTACATCAGTGGGTTTTTTTTGTATCTGGTCCGCCTTACATCTAATATGTAACAAAATAACAAAGTTGGAACTTGGAGGTCTTCTAGTTCAACCCCCTGCCAAAATAGGAGACTCTATATTGTTATGCTCACTTAACAAATGTCCCACTTAGCAACATCAATTTGGGCCTTTATTGTGGTTGCATAAGGACTACCCATATATCTATATATATAAAAGTGAAATACCACTCACATAATCTCCAGAACCGTAAAGCCTACAAACTTGAAATTTGGCACATAGGTTCCTCTTGGCTTCTAGGTGCTCCCTAAGAAAGGGTTTTTCGAAATGACCATCAGAACATTAGTATTTCCTATATTATTATTATTATTATTATTATTATTATTATTATTATTATTATTATTATTATTATTATTATTATTATTATTATTAACAGGCTCTGATGCTAAGGAGTTCTACTCCCCCTCCCCACCTGCAAAACACAAGCAGAGGAGAGGAGTTTCAGTTTCAGTTTCAGAGCAGCAACCAGCTTTAGTACAGAACAGTTGAGCTAAGCCATGCCCAGGCTCCTTACTGTCTCCTTGTTCACACAGTAAATACTGTTTCACTTTCCAAACAGCCTTCAACTTTTTCACACACTGACAGAACATTAGCCAGATGAATACCAACAGGACACTAGCCAGATGAATACTGGTAGGAAGAGACTGATTCCCCCTCCCGCCCTTATTTTCCTCTCCAAAAACTAAGCCCAACCACAAAGTTTCATAGCAAAGAAATGGGTGTCAAGTGTTCTGACCAAGGCTTATTGAGACCCTAACAAACACATGTTAGTCCCAAAGTCCTTTTTTTTCTTTATTTCAACAGCTGTGAATTTTAGTCCTTCACAGCCTGTAATGAGTCTCAAACAATTCATAATAGTCCCATGCAAGTCTGCCAAAGTCCTTCAGGATAAGTCTGATAAGCACGCACCTTTATCTTCTTTGAAATATTGCCAATGACTAAATGTCCAATTAGTTATACAAGGCCAACCGGAGCACAAATTCAACACAGAGCTTCAGGTTTCAAACAGACCAGTACAAACAAAGTTGCTTCCTGCAAAGGCTCCTGTCCCTTTGCTCCTCCTTTATGTCTTATGGGAGGGGCCAATCACCTCCAAGCCTTACTCCCGAGTCACCCCTTTCATTTTAACTGTTCTTTTCTTCTGGCAGCTCTGTGCATGCACGCACTGGGAACAGGCTCCCCTTGTTCCTTTGGCTCGCTGCTGTCTGATTCTGGAGACTCCGGAGTCAGCACATAACTCCCAGATGGCCTTGGCCCCATCTCTGTATCAGACACAGGACCCTCATCCGAATCCTCCCCAGACTCCTGGACTGGCCCATGTTCCTCCCCACTGTCCAACTCTGCTGCCCGTCTCTGCAGGCTGCTGGCGGACCACAACACTGAGCTTACACACACACACACACACACACACACACACACACACACACTTTTTTGCACTTCTGTACGTTGTATTTTGATAAACTAATAAAATGTTTGAGGCATGAAACTCTCTGTCTGTCCTCGGTTGGAGTTCAGTCTTGGTGTCATCGAAAGTAATTAAAATTCCAGCGGAATGTTGATTGCATATCACACTCCTTGAGCATTTTTTTTTCTTAAGCAGTAAATATATATGTTAAATTGTATTAATCCCCTGGAGATAGGCAGGAGTAACATCTTACACACAAAAGCCTCCTCAGTCATAACGTGGCACAACTTGGGTTCCCCTGCCAAGTTGAAAAATACGAGTCACCAAAGGGGGAAAAATACACCAAGCAAACATTTTTACGTCCCAATTTATTTCCACATTTCAGACGCTGATTACCGAAAAGAGGGGGGTAAAAAAAAAAATCCTTGGTAAGCTAAGGATCCATTTCATAGTCGCTGTTTTTCTTTCTCTTCCCTTTCTCTTTCTTCCTCCCTCCCTCTCTGTTTTGGCTCCAAGATACGGCAAGTTGAGGTTCCACTTCAAAGGAGACAATTAGATTTACCAATATTTAATTTTAAAGTCAGTGTTTATAAGGGCAATAACTCCAGCAAAGGAAAAGGGAGACCCTGCACAGCTAATAATTCAACTCCAACTTAGCATTCAAGAAATTTTCCCTTTGCCCAGACAGCTGCATCTGTCAGTTCATTTATTTATTTATTTTCCCTTTGTCACTTTCTGCTGCCAGCCTATTCACAATTGCTATTTTTTAAAAATTACCCTTAGGTTTTCATTCATCCTATTACAAATGCCTTTAAATTTTCCTATCCTCCTCCTCGTCGTCATCATCATCTTCATCAATACTGTTTCAGATTAACCTCCAGAATTCCTTCCTCCATTCAGTTCTTCTTCTTCTTCTTCTTCTTCTTCTTCTTCTTCTTCTTCTTCTTCTTCTTCTTCTTCTTCTTCTTCTTCTTCTTCTTCTTCTTCTTCTTCTTCTTCTTCTTCTTCTTCTTCTCCTTCTTCTCCTTCTCCTTTTCCTTCTCCTCCTCCTCCTCCTCCTCCTCCTCCTCCTCCTCCTTCTGCTCCATCTCCACCTCCACCTCCTCTTCATCACTCCTGTTTCAGTTTAACCTCCAGAATTCTGTTCTTCCTTCCTTCCTTTCTCCCTCCCTTCCTCCCTCCCTCCCTCCCTCCCTTCTTCTTCTTTTTCTCCTTCCCCTCCTCCTCCTCCACCTTCTTCTTTGTCCTCCTTCTCTTCTTTTTCTCCTCCTCCTCCTTCTTCTTCTCCTCCTCTTCATCAATACTGTTTCTATTTAACCTCCAGAATTCTGTCCTTCCTTCCTTCCTTCCTTCCTTCCTTCCTTCCTTCCTTCCTTCCTTCCTTCCTTCCTTCCTTCCTTCCTTCCTTCTTTTCCTTCTTCCTTCCTTCCTTCCTTCTTTTCTCTTCCCTCCTCCTCCTCCTCTCTCTAGACCTTTATCTCTTTCTTTCATATGCCAATCTGCCACTTGGAAAGGATATTGATTTCTCTTTCAAGAATGGATGGAAGACAGTTAGAAAATGGTCTAGCAAACAACTGGAAACTCTGACTGGATATTTGTAGTGTAGGAAGTCAGCACACCCCACTCCCCCAAAAATGAAATATTTTGAGAAATATTAAAAAGGCAGAATATTATATTTCCCTAAATGAGAAATGGAGAGGCATTTTTTTCTGTGGCAGGAAGCAACTCCTATGTCCCTGACCCCAAGCAAAAACTGAGGAGGCCATCTTTTAGAAATGCAGATTTGGTAATCCATTCAAGACAGGAGATTTTGAAACAAAGGCAGAATGGTAGGATTAGAAGCAGCCCCTCACCCAAGATCCAACAAAGGATGAAAATCATTAAACCACAGTAGGAATTGCCCAACTCTCTTTCAGAACACAAGCCCCTTTAGCAGTCCAAACTTCAACCAAACCTAGCTCAGACAAACACCTAGGATTTGCATTTTCTCTTTTGCCTATAGAGCCAGTTATGACCCCTACATAACCCCTGCATGACCCCATAGGAATCTGACAGCAGCCAATAGAATACATGTTACTGTGCAGGAACAGGAAGCTCAAGTGCAAAGTCACAATAGGAATTGCCCAACACCCTTTCAGAACACAAGCCCCTTCATTGCAACATCCCAGAGCAGTCCAAACTTCACCTGGGAGCTCTGATAAACAATAAGAAGACCTCCAAGATCCCTTCCAACTCTTGTTATTCTGTATTTTGTATTCTATACCTCTAGTTAGGCAAGAGTTGCTTTCATCTGGCAAGATTCTGTCGGTTGGTGAAGAACAATAAATGAAAGCCCTCAAAAGGGCATCCTTGATTCTTGGGGCCTGCCATTTTGTGAGTTTACCAAGTGATTGGCTCACGAACGTATCAAGATGGTTCCATGAAATGCTTTTTTCATTACATCGAAGCTAGGGTATCTATTTCATTTGGACTGATTGAAAATAATTTGGAATCCGTTTTCATCTCGCCTTCCGTCCCCGTCTGTGAAAATAGCTGCATTTCTGGATGAAAAGAGAGAGAGAAAAGTCCCCACTCTGTGCTTTAACAATCCATCCTCATTGTGCATGTTCACACACGTGTGTGCGTGCACACACACACACACACACACACACAAAGACTTTTTTTCCCCTTGGCACCAACCCTCACGCAATTAAGAGTTTCCACGAACTAGGTTGATCCTGCTTGCAAAAGATGAATAATTTTTTTTCTTTTTGGGGGGTGGGGTGGGTGGTGGGGGTGAGAATGTACATGGTTTTGTAAGGGCCATGGAGAGAATCTCATTCAGTACCTTGCGGATACACACAATACAAATGTCACTGCTCTCTTGGCTTTAATTACGGAGCTCACATTGTGATGATGTTCTATGCCGGTTTGTGAGAAGAATGAAGAGTGTCACCTTTATTGCTACACTCCACTATGTATCTTCCCGTCCCTGCATTGTGTGTGTGTGTGTGTGTGTGTGTGTGCCCTCATTTTTATTCAGTGCTATTCATGCCGTCGCCTCTATATACAGGTTCAGAAGAAATAGGGTGTGTTTTTCTATCTCTTCTTCTTCTTCTTCTTCTTTTCCTCTTTTACCTCTACTAGTTAGAAATGCTGAATAGCTACATTCCTCCCCCACACACACACTTTCTTTTTTTCCTTTTCCACCCTGAAAAGAAATGGATCAAGGGCGAAACATTCTCAGTGCCATTCTTGCTTTAAGGTCATCTATTGTGCACACACACACACACCAGTTTTCTAATGGGCCATTCTTCTCCAGCCACAGAGGGCTCCAATGGAGTTCATTGAAGCCATCCATGTGGAAGAATGGATTAGAGAAGGTGATGGGACAGGAATAAGCGGCCTGCAGCCTCCCGAAAGCCGTGTGGGATAGGATGCTGAGTCTCATCAGTTGAGGAGACTTGTGGAGAAGCAGATCAATATCTACTAGGCCACAACATTCAGGGCCCCTTTGAGCACCAATTCAGTTTTCTTTCGCCAAAGCCTTGAGGGCACTTTGACAGCAGCCTGAAGTTGTTTCCACTTCTGCGTAGGCAACAGTGACGAGAAGGCAGAAGAGAATGCCCCCTTTCTTGAGTTATTGTAGAACTGATAGCAACAAAAATATTACGAATGCCTACACTTTAGCCTTACTCATACACATACCAAAGGGAAGGAAAAGGGAGGGAAAGGAAGGGAAGGAAATAAATGGATGAAGAAGGGAAGGGAAGGGAAGGGGAGGGGAGGAGAGGAGAGGAGAGGAAAGGAGAGGAAAGGAAAGGAAAGGAAAGGAAAGGAAAGGAAAGGAAAGGAAAGGAAAGGAAAGGGAAGGAAAGGAAAGGAAAGGAAAGGAAAGGAAAGGAAAGGAAGGAGGTTAGTGGAGGCAACATAAGGGGAGCAGAAGGCAAGAAAGTAGTTGAGGCCTGGATTAATTTACCATTCCATTCCATTCCTTTCCATTCCTTTCCATTCCTTTCCATCCATTCTCTATTCTATTCTGTTCTGCTCTATTCTAGTCTATTCCATTCATTCCATTCATTCAATTCCATTCCACTATTCCTATTCCTATTCCTATTCCTATTCCTATTCTACTCTACTCTACTCTACTCTACTCTACTCTACTCTACTCTACTCTACTCTACTCTATTCTATATATTGTATTCTCTTTTCTACCCTACCTTTCCTTTCCCTTCCCTTCCCTTCCCTACCCTACCCTACCGTAACCTACCGTACCCTACCGTACCCTACCCTACCCTACCCTACCCTACTCTATTCTATTCTATTCTATTCTGTTCTGTTCTGTTCTGTTCTGTTCTGTTCTATTCTATTCTATTCTATTCTATTCTGTTTTCATGGAGAAAATAATCCTTTATTAGAAAAGTACAGAACAAAACAAGAGTTTTGGAAGCGACCTTGGAATTCCTCCAGTCCAAATCTCCTTGCGCAGGCAAGAAGTCAGGAAACTGGTGGCCCAAACTCTTTTTGAAAGATGTCATCTTTATTATTATGCGGGATTGCAGGTCAGGCATGCTCCACTCTGAAGCAAATGCAAATACCAGGCTAAGTTTAAATTCAAATTCGACTCTGCAACCTGCCTTGATTTCTTGGCCTTTTAGGGTGAGGGGGCAGCATCTTTCATTCATTGAGAAAACTCAAACATTTGGCCAAGAGGATGAGTTCTCACCCTATTCACCCCCACAAACAATTCATTTGCCTGTGTCAACTTCGCTACCCTGGATTCAAATAAAGAATTAGCCCTTATTTGTCGAAGCAAATGATTGCATACATTACCACATTTCAGTCAAATCCGCTTTTTCCTCATCCTGTTAAATAAGACTTGGAAAGAGAATCCTGCTCAAGCCAGGGGATCAGATGAGAAATATATATTTTCCTCTCCCCCTTTTTTTTCTCCTGAATTCTTTGTAGACATGCTGGATACCCCCTCTATGAATGAGAAAATATGTATTCTTTAATGCATACTTAATTAGGACTTCATTCAGCATCCAGGATCCTGAGTTCTTCCTGCCAGAGATACAAACTAGAGAAAAATGAATTACCATCCTGCAGGGAGCAATATTAATCGTGTCCAGTCTTATAAATGAATCCAATTTCAAGGCACTTTAGTTTCTATCATGTTGCATGAGAGCAGGTTCTCTAACATATCATTTCCATCCTGGCAAATGGCTGGATGGGATTCTTAAGCAAAAAACAATTTCAAACTAACAACAACACACACACACACACACACAGATCTATCTATCTATCTATCTATCTATCTATCTATCTATCTATCTATCTATCTATCTATCTATTTCTATCTATCATCTATTTATCATCTGTCTGCCTGTCTATCATCATCATCTGTCTGTCTGTCAATCTACCTATCTATCATCTATCTCCATCATCTCTCTCTTTCTCTCTCTCTCCTTCCACCTACCTACCTACCTACCTATTGTCCATCTCTCTCTCTCCCTCTCTCATCATCTGTCTATCATCATCTATCTGTCTATCTACCCATCTACCATCTATCTATCATCTTTCTCTCCCTCCCTATCATCTATCTATCTATCTATCTATCTATCTATCTATCTATCTATCTATCTATCTATCTATCTATCTATCTATCTATCTATCTATCTATCTATCTATCTATCTATCTATCTATCTATTATCTATCTATCTCTAATATATATGTGTGTGTGTATTATCTATCATCTGTCTCTCCCCCTCTCTATCATCTATCTATCCTGTCTGTCTGTCTGTCTGTCTGTCTGTCTCTATCTATCTATCTATCTATCTATCTATCTATCTATCTATCTATCTATCTATCTATCCCTCTTGCACTCCTCCTAATAAATTATTTGTTTATTTATTTAATTCAATTACCAGATTTATGTTCGTGGCTAGCTGCATTTTATTTATTTACAAGATTCATAGCTGTCCTTTCCCGGTTAAAAATAGCCATGTAGCAATCACCCACGCTACGCAGTAAAACTTCAATAAAATAGAAACACAATAATACATCCAGAATTAATTGTAAATTATTATTATTATTAGTTTGCAAACAGACTTGATATTTATCACCAGGAGTTTGAGGCCAACATCATGATGATGCAAGGTCCCTAGGAGGCAGATGGAGACTGATGGTAAACTTTATAAGGCCTTGGTAAGACCACAATTGGAATATCCCAGTCCAGGTTTGGTCACAGCATTATAAGAAAAGGTGTTGAGACTCTGGAAAGAGTGCAGAGAAGAGCAACAAGGATGATTAGGGGACTGGAGGCTAAAACATACAAAGAATGGTTGCAGGAATTCTGTATGTCTAGTTTTGACAAAAAGAAGGACTAGGGGTGATATGATAGCAGTCTTCCAATGTCTCTAGGGGTTGCCACAAAAAAAGAGGGAGGTCAACTTATTCACCAAAGCATAAGAGAGCAGGATAAGAAGCGATGGATGGAAACTAATCAAGGAGAGAAGCGACCTCGAACTAAAGAGAAATTTCCTGACATTGAGAACAATCAATCAATGGAATGACTTGCCTCCAGAAGTTGTGGGTGATCCATCACTGGAGACTTTTAAGAAGAGACTGGACAACCATTTCTCTGGAATGGCATAGAGTCTTCTGCTTGAGCAAGGGGTTGGACTGGAAGATCTACATGGTCCTTTTCTACTCTATTATTCTGTCAGGTTAGACCACTCTAATGTGTTGATGTTGTTTTGAACTTGAGATGTTCAGACAACCTAAGGTTCTAAAGAGCCCAAGAATGCATTCCCAGAAAGTCATGCTGAACACCATTCACAAAGCCACCATTCACACCAGCTTCAATAATGGAAATTAAACATCTAAACTGTATATGTTACGCATGTTGGTTTTCCTAGTCAGCTTTCTCCCCTTGAAGAAACTCCTGATAACGGACTACATCTGTCACATAAATTGATTTTCTGCCTAGCAAGGTTTTTAAGACATCTCTGTTATAAGGAAATTAATTTTCCAAGCTATTTAACATCACACTAATAAGAGCCCTCCATCCCATGGAGTGTTAAAAGGAACTGTACTATGCGTGCAACAGGTTTATTGTGATTTTTTAAAAAATAATATCATTGTTTGGGTCTCTGGTTTCCTGTGGTAGTGAAGAAACCAACTGCATAATCAAAATTATCCTTTATTTACATTGGTGGCTGATTCAGTCTTGTTTCAGCTACTCCTTTTTAATTATTTTTTATTTCAACTGCACATCTAATACAAAGAAAAAAATGCTTGCTATCAATGACTGTTGTTCTAAAAACTCTGGTGTGCAAAGGACTTACCGGTATTTGAGCAATGAATTTTGCATTTCCCATTGTTATAGCATCCAAAAGGTCATGTGATCAAAATTTGATGTTTGGCAACCAGGAAATTCTGGTCCTCATTATTTTTGTAGGTTTAGGACTACCTATACAATTACGGTCAAAAATCGAGAAGACTTGGATGCTGTTCTAGTTTTAGTTGGGGTCCTAATTGTCCTAGATCACTATTTCTCAATTTCAATCAATCAGAATCCAATCAGAATAGAAGCTGGAAGGGACCTTGGAGGTCTTCTAGTCCAGCCTCCTGCTCAAGCAGGAGACCCTATACCATTTCAGACAAGTGGCTGTCCAGCCTCCTCTTAAAAACCTCCAGTAATGGAGAACACACAACTTCTGGAGGTAAGCTGTTCCACTGGTTGATTGTCCCCACTGTTAGAAAGTTTCTCCTTCATTCCAGGTTGCTTCTCTCCTTGATTAGCTTCCATCCATTGCTTCTTGTCCTGCCTTCAGGTGCTTTGGAGAATAACTTGACTCCCTCTTCTTTGTGGTGGCCTCTGAGATATTGGAACACAGCTATCAGGTCTCCAGTAGACCTCTTTTTTTTCATTAAACGAGACATATCCAATTCCAGAAACAGTTCTTCGTATGTTTTAGCCTCCAGTCCCCCAATCCTCTTTGTTGCTTTTCTCTGCACACTTTCTAGAATCTCAACATCTTTTTTACATCATGATGACCAAAACTGGATGCAGTATCCCAAGTGTGGCCTTACCAAGAATTGGTAAAGTGGTATTAACACTTCACCTGATCTTGATTCTATCCCTCTGTTTATGCAGCCTAGAATTGTGCTGGTCTTCTGTTCAAACATTTGCTTAGGCAGGAGATCTTTCACCATTCCTGACAAATCACTGTCCAATCTCTTCCTGAAAGCTTCCAATGTTAGAGCACCATCAACTTCTGAAGGCAAGCTGTTTCACTGGCGAATTGTTCTCACTGTTAAGGAGTTTCTCCTTGGTTCTAGGTTGCTTCCCTCCTTGATTAGTTTCCATCCGTTGCTTCTTGTCCTCCCTTCAGGAGAATGGCTTGACTCCCTCTTCTTTGTGGCAGCCCCTCAACTATCCAAAGATTGCTATCATTCTCCTTCTCTTCATTAGACTAGACATACTCAGTTCCTGCAACCGTTCATCAAAAATATCAAGTCTCCATCTTCTTAACCATCTTTGTTGTTTTTCTCTGCGTACCTTCTAGAGTCTCAACATCATTTTTTTTTTTTAGTATAATGGTGACCAGAACTTGGTGCATTATTCCAAGTGTGATCTTACCAGAGCAGCATAAAGTGGTACTAACACTTTTGTACCCTTTAATGTGTGGTTTCTCAGTTCAGTTTTGCACAATCCCCCACATATAAAGTGCAGCATGTGTACACATGTGTGGGGCATATATTTTCAGTCTGAAAGCTTAGATTTCAAGACAGGCTCCATTGATTGCATTTTCCCCTGCTCTAAAGTGCCATAAGCTCTATTGATAGAGATGCCGTAGGTCTCTACGCTCAACAATAACAATAAAGAAAATATGAAATCTATTTTGCTGCCTCCAAGCTTCTGTCTCAAAAGCTCTATTTGATCTCTCCTCCCATTTTCTTTCCCTTTTTTAAAAAAAAAATATCGAAAAGTAAGGATGGACATGTCAAGTTATTTATGGGCCATAATGCTTACATTGTTTATTAACAAAAATGTTCACTTCCTGCATTCGTCTGCCTTAGATAGAAGTGCATAAAATGTGCAGTTATCTCATACACACACACACACACACACACGTGTGTGTGTATGTATGTGTGTGTATATATATATTATATATGTGTGTGTGTGTGTGTATAGCTGAATACTATATATATATATATATATATATATATATATATATATATATATATATATATATATATATATATATATATATATATATATATATATGTTTTCTTAAGTTTTCGTAGGTACTTACATGTATGGTGTTCGGCTTGGTTCGGGTATTTTCCCACGTCATTGTAGTTCTTTTAAAGTTGTAGCAACGTTTCAGCAGAATCTCATCTGCCATCATCAGGCTTCTGTATTGTGTCCGTCTGTGGGTCAGACTTTTACAGTGGTTTCAGATTTAAATTTGGGGCAGCCTATTGCTGTGCCAGAATGGTTTTTCTTCATCCTGATTGGTTGGGAGTCTTGGTCTGTGTCCACCAGGCTGTCAATCATTTGGAAGCCTGCACTCACAAACAAAAAAATCTCCACACCACAAGCCAGGCAAACACCTGGGCACAAACAGATCCCCTGATACCTCCAGCTCAAACACACCCCAACCAGGCACCCAGATGAAACCCAGCTTCCTAACTAATGATAGCCGTCCATTTACCCGAAGCCAAGCTGCACTAAAGACCTCCATTAAAGTAACACAATGCTGCCAGCCAATCAAGATACAAAAGAGCCAAAAACAGACAGAAGATATCAGAGACACCCATCAAGCAGAACACAGCAAACTCCGAGACCAATAAACACAGACCAAGACTCCCAACCAATCAGGATGAAGAAAAAACCATTCTGGCACAGCAATAGGCTGCCCCAAATTTAAATCTGAAACCACTGTAAAAGTCTGACCCACAGACGGACACAATACAGAAGCCTGATGATGGCAGATGAGATTCTGCTGAAACGTTGCTACAACTTTAAAAGAACTACAATGACGTGGGAAAATACCCGAACCAAGCCGAACACCATATATATATATATATATATATATATATATATATATATATATATATATATATATATATATATATATATATATATATATATATATATATATATATATTTGTTTTCTTAAGTTTTCGCGGTACTTACATGTATGGTGTTCGGCTTGGTTGGGTATTTTCCCCGTCATTGTAGTTCTTTTAAAGTTATAGCAGTTTCAGCAATCTCATCTGCCATCATCAGGCTTCTGTATACAGAATACAGAATACATACTGTATACAGAAGCCTGATGATGGCAGATGAGATTCTGCTGAAACGTTGCTACAACTTTAAAAGAACTACAATGACGTGGGAAAATACCCGAACCAAGTCGAACACCATATATATATATATATATATATATATATATATATATATATATATATATATATATATATATATATATATATATATATATATATATATTTGTTTTCTGAGGTTCTCGCGGTATTTGTATGTGGATCTTTGGTTATTCGGGTTCTCTCCGCGTAAGATTCAAAGTATCTGAGGCAACGTTTAGGCGGTCCCACTCGCCATCTTCAGGCTAGTGCTTTCGGCTTAGTGCCAGTGCAAGCAGTGTGTGACCGGAGCTGCCATCTCTCTCTATATACAAGTGGTGGGGGATGGTGTGCTGGGCTGGTTGGCTGTGCTGCAGCCTCTTGATTGGTTGATGGAGTTGATGTTGGTATAATGGGCTGTGTAATGGCCTTTTGTTGTGGAGATATCCTGGATCTTGTGCTGTCATCTCCTGGGTCGTTAGCCTCTTGTGTTTTAACGGCTTGGGTAATGGGTTGTGTGATGGGCTTGTGAGTTCTTTTGTTGTGGTATCCTGGGTCTTGCGTTGTAATCTCCTGGGTCGTTTGTGTTTTGATCTCTTTTCCATTAGCCTCCTGTGTAGTAACAGCTTGGGTAATGGGTTGTGTGATGACCTTGTGAGATTTATTGCTGTGGTATCCTTGGTCTTGTGCTGTGATATCCTGGGTCATTTGCTGTGTTGTGACTTCTTGAGTTCTTGAGGTGTAATTTCTTGAGTTTTCTGATGTGATGTCCTGAGTAGGTGGCTGTGATGTAGCATTTTGGGTTTTTAATATGGCTTTGAGTTTGGGGTCTGGGTCTGTGTTCGTTTGGCTTGAGTTCGTGGTCGTGCCACATCTTCATGGTGGGGTCAGTTCGCTTCATGTATGGTTCAGAGGAGTTTGAAGTGGGTAGTGATGCAGCTGCAGTGCGGCTTCTGGTCTGTGGTCGTGTCTCATCTTCTGTGTGGGTGTGAGTCTGATTTTTACGTGGAAGTGTGGTGGTGGCATCTTGTGTGGCCCTCATGGGTGTGGGTCTGGTGTCATTTATCATGTTGGGTACTCGTCTGTTCATGAGGGCGGGTTTCCAAATGGCTGGTAAGCGGGAGGTGTCATCTCTTTTATATATGAAGTATATGAAATCCCCTGCACTGCCTGCCTCACCACATACATTGGACAAACTAACAGAAGAATAAGTGCACGCGTTGAAGAACATAAGAACTCAATCAAAAAAGAAGAACCAACCTCTTCCCTGGTCCAACACCTCAAAGCCACAGGACATGAGATTGACCTTAAAAATACCAGAACTATCGCCAAAACTGAACACCACAGCAGCAGAATAATCAGAGAAGCCATAGAGATAGAAAAACGCCCACACAGCATGAATAAAAGAGATGACACCTCCCGCTTACCAGCCATTTGGAAACCCGCCCTCATGAACAGACGAGTACCCAACATGATAAATGACACCAGACCCACACCCATGAGGGCACACAAGATGCCACCACCACACTTCCACGTAAAAATCAGACTCACACCCACACAGAAGATGAGACACGACCACAGACCAGAAGCCGCACTGCAGCTGCATCACTACCCACTTCAAACTCCTCTGAACCATACATGAAGCGAACTGACCCCACCATGAAGATGTGGCACGACCACGAACTCAAGCCAAGCGAACACAGACCCAGACCCCAAACTCAAAGCCATATTAAAAACCCAAAATGCTACATCACAGCCACCTACTCAGGACATCACATCAGAAAACTCAAGAAATTACACCTCAAGAACTCAAGAAGTCACAACACAGCAAATGACCCAGGATATCACAGCACAAGACCAAGGATACCACAGCAATAAATCTCACAAGATCATCACACAACCCATTACCCAAGCTGTTACTACACAGGAGGCTAATGGAAAAGAGATCAAAACACAAAGCGACCCAGGAGATTACAACGCAAGACCCAGGATACCACAACAAAAAGAACTCACAAGCCCATCACACAACCCATTACCCAAGCCGTTAAAACACAAGAGGCTAACGACCCAGGAGATGACAGCACAAGATCCAGGATATCTCCACAACAAAAGGCCATTACACAGCCCATTATACCAACATCAACTCCATCAACCAATCAAGAGGCTGCAGCACAGCCAACCAGCCCAGCACACCATCCCCCACCACTTGTATATAGAGAGATGGCAGCTCCGGTCACACACTGCTTGCACTGGCACTAAGCCGAAAGCACCAGCCTGAAGATGGCGAGTGGGACCTCGCCCGGCGTTGCCTAGATACTTTGAATCTTACGCGGGAGAGAACCCGAATAACCAAAGATCCATATATATATATATATATATATATATATATATATATATATATATATATATATATATATATATATATATGGCATTCAGCTTTGTTTGGCTATTTTCCCACATCATTATAGTTGTGCTTTTAAAGTTGTAGCAACGTTTTGGCAGAATCTCATCTGTCATCATCAGGCTTCTGTATAGTGTTCGTCTGTGAGTCAGACTATATATGTTCTCCTGTGCATCAGACACTATAGAGAAGCCTGATGATGGCAGATGAGATTCTGCTGAAACGTTGCTACAACTTTAAAAGCACAACTACAATGAACTGGGAAAATACCCGAACAAAGCTGAATACCATACATGTAAGTACCTGCGAAAACTTAAGAATAGATAGATAGATAGATAGATAGATAGATAGATAGATAGATAGATAGATAGATAGATAGATATAGATGTAGATGTAGATATAGATATAGATATAGATATAGATATAGATATAGATATAGATATAGATATAGATATAGATATAGATATAGATATAGATATATTCTTAAATTTTTGCAGTGCAAGCACGAAGCTGAAAGCACCAGCCTGAGGATGGCGAGTGGGACCTCATTGAAACGTCAACAAGATACTCTTAATCTTTCACGGGAAAAGACCCGAACACACCTAGACCTACATACCTGTACCCATGAAAATCTACGAAAAATTTTTGTGTTCGTCTGGTGAAAACAATGCAGAAGCCTGATGATGGCAGATGAGATTCTGCCGAAACGTTGCTACAACTTTAAAAGCACAACTATAATGACGTGGGAAAATACCCGAACAAAACTGAATACCATACATATAAATACCCGTGAAAACTTAAGAAAACATACATATACATATATATATATATGTATGTATGTATGTATACACACATTTGTGTGTGTGTGTGTGTGTGTGTGTGTGTGTGTGCACTTTTATACTATCCAGCACTACAAATCTTTTCTCCCAGGTTTTGATGCCGTTTTTGACCTGAATCTATTTCCTTTTTGTTTGAATTATATGCTCCGCCACTGGGTTCAAACACATTACTCAAAACAGTTAGCAAAAATGCAAAATGTGTGCTTGTATACAAATTGACATCAGTGGGACTTACTTCTCAACAGACCTATGTAAGTTTGGGCTGCAAAGTCCAATCTGCCCATTGGTTTGACCCAAAGCATGGAGTATGTCACATATATCAATTTAATATAAAACTGACAATTGTATCTGCTCGTGTTACCAAGTGTGTCTGTGTATACTGTGTGTGTATGTTTATTTTATTTTATTTATTTATTTATTTGATTTGTCAATCACTTACAAGATAATAGGTATAAGTATAAACATAGTTATGAATTCATGAAATAGACACATATAAGAAAAATAAAAAGAAACAATTGGACAGGGATGGTAGGCACGTTGGTGCGCTTATGCACGCCCCCTACAGACCTCTTAGGAAAGGGGTGAGGTCAACAGTAGACAGTCTAAGGTTAAAGTTTTTGGGGTTTGGGGAAGAAACTACAGAGTCAGGTAGAGTATTCCAGACATTGACCACTCTGTTGCTGAAGTCATATTTCCTGCAATCAAGTTTGGTGTGGTTTACCTTGAGTTTGTATCTATTGTGTGCTCTTGTATTGTTATGGTTGAAGCTGAAGTATTCATTGACAGGTAGGACACTGTAATGTATGATTTTATATACTATACTTAGATTGGACCAAAGGCGGCATAGTTCTAGGTTTTCTAGATCTAGAATTTCAAGTCTGGTGGCATAAGGTATTCTGCAACGAGTAGAGGAGTGGAGAACTCTTCTTGTGAAATATTTCTGGACTTTCTCAACTGTGTTTATATCAGATACATAATGGGGGTTCCAGACTGATGAGCTGTATTCAAGTATTGATCTAGCAAATGTTTTATATGCTCTAGTTAGTACTGTGATATTACCAGAGGAAAAGCTATGTAAGATTAGGTTAACAACTCTTAATGTCTTTTTGGCTATGTAGTTACAATGGGCTCCAACACTTAGATCATTAGAGATAAGTACTCCAAGGTCCTTGACAGAGTTTGGATCATCAATAAGGTCTTGACTATTCAGCTTGTATTTTATTTTCTATTTTTTTTTTTTGCCAATATGTAAGACAGAGCATTTATTTGTTGAGATTTGAAGCCATTTGTTTGACCATTCTGATACATAGTCAAGGTCTTTTTGAAGGGTAGCAGTATTGTCTGTGGTGTTGAATAGCTTTACATCATCGGCGAAGAGAACGCAGTTGCTCTTAATATGATCACAGAGGTGATTTATGTAGAGTATGAAGAGAGTTGGTCCTAGAACACTGCCTTGGGGGACACCACTGTTGACAGGTACAGAATTTGATAGGACGCACCCAATTTTGACCATTTGTCGTCTGTTTAACAGGAATGCTTCTATCCAGTTATGCAGGTGTCCAGAGATACCATAAGATTTTAGTTTTAGGAGTAGGTCGTCATGTACCACTGAGTCAAAGGCTTTACAGAAGTCTTTGTAGATTGTGTCTATTGCTTTGCCCTGATCGAGTTGTGTAGTCGGTATGTTTTTGCAGTGTAAGAGTCGCAGATTACAGGATAGGTTTTTTTTTTCTAAAACCAAATTGTTTAGTAGAGAGTAGGTTGTTTGTCTCTAAGTAGAGGATAATGGATTGGTTAATAATTGATTCCATGACTTTACAGGTGATGCAGGTATGTGTTTGTGTGTGTGTGTGTATAAGAGAGAGAGAAGAAAGAAAATGAGAACGAGAGAGAGAGAGAAGGAGGCAGGCAGGCAGGCAGGGTGGCAGGAAAGAAAGAAAGAAAGAAAGAAAGAAAGAAAGAAAGAAAGAAAGAAAGAAAGAAAGAAGGAAGGAAGGAAGGAAGGAAGGAAGGAAGGAAGGAAGGAAGGAAGGAAGGAAAGAAAGAAAGAAAGAAAGAAAGAAAGAAAGAAAGAAAGAAAGAAAGAAAGAAAGAAAGAAAGAAAGAAAGAAAGAAATTAGAAGACGGGGAGAGGAAGGAAGGAAGTTTGGTCACTTGAAATAAACAAAAAAAAAATGTCAGCTGAATAAGAATTGTGTGTGAGTAGGGTACAGTTTGCATGAAGAGTTATCTGCCAAGGATTACAGCATATTGGATCTTTCTATCCTCATGTGTATATTTACACTTTTAATTCCCAGTGACACCTTGGTAAAATTATTAATTTTAATGGGAAAGATAAAATATTAACATGGGTTTGTGCCTGCATTTCTGAATATGTGTGTGTGTTTCTCTCTCCTTCTCAACTCTCTCTCTCTCTCTCTGTATGTTAAAATAATTTACAACCATGGTTTCGCAGGCAATTAATTATTTCCTTTAATATTGGGGGAATTGAAGCTTCTTTTTTTCTTTTCTTTTGTTTTCATTGATAATCAATCTAGCAAGTATCACCTCTAGCAGGTTTCAGTTACTATAATGAGCAGGCTCTAATGAATGTTTGACAGGTCTCAATCTTCCAAACAACTGGTCAATAGGTTGAAGAAGTTGCAACAAATATAATGGCACAACCAGATTGTGCAAAATTATGAAAAGCACAGTAGTGCAACAGCAGTTTTACCTAAACGTTTAAGAAGGTCTTCATTGATTTAGGTCTCCTAATCATGGTATCGTTCCTAAATATAAGAATTGCACTTATGAAAAGAACCTTAAGATCTATAAATATTATAAAAATATGTTTCAAAATTGTAAATATAAATGTTTCAAGACAACTTGCGTATATTGAAAGCTATGGTTTCCCAGTTGCAATGTATGGCTGTGAAAGTTGGAAAATTGAAGGCTGAGTGCCAAAGAATGGAGGCCTTTGATCTCCGGTGCTGGAGAAGACACCTGCGAGTCCCTTGGACTGCAAGGCGATCAAACTTATAGATCAGTCTTAGAGGAGACCAACCCTGACTGCTGTTTAGAAGGCCAAATCCTGACGAGGAAACTCAAATACTTTGGCCACCTAATGAGAAGGAAGGAAGGACTCACTGAAGAAGAGCCTAATGCTTGGAACGATTGAGGGCAATAGAAGAAGAAGGGGACGACAGAGAAGGAGGTGGCTGGATGGAGTCACTGAAGCAGTTGGTGTGAGCGTAAAGGGACTCCAGTTCACTGAACCAGCCATAAAATTGACCAGTTAGCTATGGGTTTGCCCGAACTGGGGTGAATCAGTAGCAGCCCACCCCTGGTGAGATCCACATCAGAATAACAAAATTGGAAGGGATCTTACACATGTTTATGTATGTGACTCTGTACAACTTCAGAACAAAATTGTTGTCCAATCATTTCTTTAAAATCTCCAGCACCCCAAAACTTCTGAAGGCAAGCAGATCCACTGGTTCATTGTTTTCACTGTCAGGGAGCTTCTCCTTGTTCTAGGTAGGATCTCCCTGTGGTAGTGTCCTAGAGTCATGTCATCAAATTTTGAGACCCTCTGACAAGCAAAGTAAATGACAGATAACAGATAATCAGAGCTGGAAGAGACCTTGTAGGTCATCTAGTCCAACCCCCTGCCCAAGGAGGAGACCCTACACCATTTCTGACAAATGGAAGTCCAATCTCTTCTTGAAAGTCTCAAGTGATGAAGCTTCTACAACTTCTGAAGGCAACTTCTGTTCCATTGGTTCATTGTTCTCACTGTCAGAAAGTTTCTCCTTATTTCCAGGTTGAATCTCTCCTTGTTCAGTTTCCATCCATTATTCCTTGTCTGGCCTTTAGGTGCTTTGGTAAATAGCTTGACCCCCTTCCTCTCTGTGGCAGCCCTGAGATATTGGAACACTGCTATCCTGTCTCCCCTGGTCCTTCTCTTCCGTAGAGCAGCCAGGCTCAGTTCCTGTAACCAT
This sequence comes from Notechis scutatus, assembly GCF_049901735.1. Classification (NCBI taxonomy): domain Eukaryota; kingdom Metazoa; phylum Chordata; class Lepidosauria; order Squamata; family Elapidae; genus Notechis; species Notechis scutatus. The sequence goes on along the minus strand of NC_142010.1, from coordinate 263,337,239 downwards.
TCTTCATATGGGGAAGCCAGATTCACTAAACAACCTTGTTACTAAGTGAACAACTGCAGTGATTCACTTAACAATTGTGACCAGGAAGGTTGTAAAATAGGGCAAAATTCACTCGACAACTATCTTGCTTTGCAACAGAAATTTGGGGCACAATTGTTGTCCTAGATCAGGGATTTCCCATAGAGGATTGAAGATAACTGAAAAAAAAATCTTCCTATCAGTCTTGGAGTAGCATTGATTCAGGAGGAGGAGGAGGAGGAGGAGGAGGAGGAGGAGGAGGAGGAGGAGGAGGAGGAGGAGGAGGAGGAGGAGGAGGAGGAGGAGGAGGAGGAGGAGGAGGAGGAGGAGGAAGAAAGAAGAAATAATCTTAAAAGAGAATTCAATATCCTTTCAAAATGGCAAATTGACATTTGAAAGAAAAGAGACAAAAGTTTAGAAAGGAGGAGGAGGAGGAGGAGGAGGAGGAGGAGGAAGAAGAGGAGGAAGAAGGAGGAGGAGGAGGAGGAGGAGGAGGAGGAGGAGGAGGAGGAGAAGAAGAAGAAGAAGAAGAAGAAGAAGAAGAAGAAGAAGAAGAAGAAGAAGAAGAAGAAGAAGAAGAAGAAGAAGAAGAAGAAGAAGAAGAAGAAGAAGAAGAAGAAGAAGAAGAAGAAGAAGAAGAAGAAGAAGAAGAAGAAGAAGAAGAAGAAGACTACTGAATGGAGTAAGAACAGAGTTCTGGAGGTTAAGCTGAAACAGTATTGATGTTGGTGTGGGGAGATGAGTACATAGTGGTAGTGCTGGTAGGGAATTAGTCAGCAGAGAAATGACAGAGCACTTTCTACACATGCTGTTCTATTAAGCTTCATAGCATCTTCTGCTTCAGAGATAATTACATGGATTTTCTGTCTTGTACTTGTGAAAATACAAGGCAGCCCTCCACCACTGCTGATAGCTCAAATGTTCCAGGGCTTCAGCTGCATGGGGTTTTAGAAATATTTACACATTTCTTTCGAAGGTTTTTACTTCCAAAGCAGAAATCCAGTAAGGGATCCAGCCTCAAGCTGAGAGACCCCTTGGAAGGCCAATCAAACTGCTAGCGAGACCTACTGCTAGGATTAATATGGTACCTCGCTACATCCTTTGAACTTTCACTCTCTTGAAGCATTTCTTTCAACTAAGATGGTTGGAGAGCCAGTAAAACACGTTCTTCTGGTTATTATTGTTATTATTTTAAAGTAAGAAGCATAGAGTGTGAATGACCTTCAATTTTTCTCCCTGGTTTCATCAATAGTTTTCAAATGCTTTCAGTCAAAGAGATGTTGTTTCGTTGCTTTGGATTTTTAATGGCTCTTGTTCTTCAGACTTTTTGATGTGTCCTCTTTCAATGTTATTGATCTGTGGAGATTCTCAAGTCATCCAGGTCACAGTCATCCCAAAGCTGCTTTTTCAAAAGGCAACTGGATTTTGTTTTTCATTGAAGACAGTTCAACTTCAGCCGTTCCAAGAAGGCTCCACACCCATTTGCACTATTCAGGCGAGCCTGAGGGCACACAGATAAATCTCCAAGGGGCCTCAAGGACTCTCAGGAAGAGCGCTAATGACCAGATGACTGCAAGGAACATAAATCCTTCCATCTGCCATCATTCAGTCAGAACTGAAGAAGCTTCTCCAATGAGAAGGGAAATGTCTTCAAGGAAAACACAGAAAGTCCAGTTGCCTTTTGAAAAAGGCACTTTTGGGACCTCCAGGTCATGGTTGTCCCAATGGTGCTTTTCCAAAAGGCAACTGACCTTCTTGGTGTGTTTTTTTTTTTCTTTGAAAATGTTTTGCTTCTCATCCAACTGAAGAAGCTTCTTGGATGAGAAGTGAAATTTTTCAAAAAAAACACACCAAGAAAGTCCAGTTCCCTTTCTCCCTCCTTCTTCCTCCCCCTCTCTCCCCTCTCTCTCTCTCCCCTCTCCCTCCCTCTCTCTTTCTCTCCCTCCCTCTCTCCTCTTCCTCTCTTCCTCCCTCTTTCTCTCTCTCTCCCCTCTCTCTCTCCCTCTCTCTCTGCTGCTATACAGTTTAGTGTTTCTTATCAATATGAAACTTTCTCTAATGACAGAAGAATCTCCAACTTTTATTTTTTAAATATCTGGGGAATCAAAATATCGAAGGAAAGTTGGAAGGGACCTGGAGGGTCTTCTGTCCAGTGGCCCCTAACCTGGTTGTGCCGGACCTCAGCACAATGAGGGCAAGGAAGAATCGGGGGGGGGGGGGGGGGGGCGTGGCCAACCTTCCCCGCCACTACTCCTCCTTTGTACCATATCTGGGGAATCAAAATATCCAAGGAAAAGCTACCAGGAAGGGACACTTTCCTCGAAACAAGGTGGGGGGCCGAAGGGCGGTAGAAAGTTCCACGGCGTGGTCCGGGGCGGTGGTTGGGGACTGTTCTAGTCCAACCCCCTGCTCAAGCAGGAAACCCTATACCATTTCAGACAAATGGTTATCCAATCTCTTCTTTAAACCTCCGGTGTTGAAGTAACCACAATGTCTGCAGGCAAGATGTTACACTGATTAATTGTTGTAATTGTCAGGACATTTCTCTTTAATTCTAGGTTGGGTCTCTCCTTGATTAATTTCCATCTCTAGCGTCTTGTCCTGCCTTCAGGTGCTTCGAAGAATAGATTGTTCCTTCTTCAATAATGTTTTCCACTCAATCTAAGGGTCAATGTTGAAAAGTGTCAAAAAATTCAAGGGAAGCTGGACTTCACTCACTTGTGACTACATAGGGAGTCTAGGCTTGTCTCTCTTTTGACTCTGCCCTGAGGTACTTCAACTTCTTCCCTTACAGAAAGACATAGGATTAAACTCCTGAATTGAGAAGATGGATCGCTTGGCACTTTCATCTGTAATAATCATCATTCTCGAAGTAATGACATATCTAAAGCAAGGAGAAATGGAAACTTCGGTTCCGGTTTTGGACCCTGCCTTGTTTCTTTTTGCTGCCATAATCAGATGAGTTATTAATGCGATGAAAACAAGGATACATAAAGGAACCAGCCCAGATCAATAGCAATAATTTGACACACACATACCATTCTCTAGGAAAACATCAATAGCAGAGAGGCATAACTGGAGAAGAAGAAATAAAAAACCATGGTCTCTATAGAACATGCTGGCAGAAAATTAAATAACCACATGTCATTCAATTCAATGAAAAGTGAATGCATATTCGTGATGTACCGGCAGTTGAGTTGATCATTCAGGATTTGTAATAATAATAATAAAAAATCCTCTACTTCCAGTCATTCAATTATATTTTGGATTTGATATCTGCTTTTTAAATAGATACTATCTTCAAAACACCGGCCAGTGAACAACGGAAATGAAATGAAGGGATGAATTTGGGAAAGAACACCAATATATTTTATTTTAAGGCATTTTATGAGCGTGTTCCCTTGATGGCTTCTAACATCTCACACTTTTTTTTTTGGTTTTATTTAATTGTATTTTATTTTATTTTGCCCACTGGGTGACACGGTTGATAGGAGCCACTTCTGATCTGACTTTATTAGAGCACAATATGGTCTCTCTTTGCAGACATGCAAGATTTTAAGAATCTTGACCTTGCTTGATTCTGAATGGCAGAATATATGAAGAATTCAGTCAGAAACCTGAGACATGTATAAAACTATGGCCAGTGCCTACAAGAGAAAAGTGTGTGTGTGTGTGGGGGGTGGAATTGTTAGGAATATGAGTCACCTAACAGGTATTTGGGTTAGAAATATATAAACCAGGATAGACATTTTAAAACTGTCTATTTAAGAGCATGCTAAAAACTGCAATTTGGTGTGGTTACTAAAACGGCCATAAGATGGAGCCAGAAACCTGGGTTGTCTTGGTCTTAGTCTCAGAAGAGAGTGTGTCTGAGTCTCTGTTTTTCATTCTGTTGGAAAGTATTGCCGTTCCTCCATTTCTTCTAATTGACTGATATTACTGGATTTAATGTAAGTCTGATACGGAACTGTTTATGATACTGGACTTTGTTACTAGATTACCCCTGGATTGAAAACTGACTGATCTTACCTGTGAATGATTTTGGACTGATTATTTTGAACTTTGCTTAAACCTTTATTGAAAGTAAAACCCTACCTTTACTGTACAGTGTATCTGTATGCTGTGTGTGTATTATTCAAACACTACTCTCTATACATCTCCCTGTATGCGCTCATTCTCCTAATGGGGAATTACCTCAACAGGAATACTCTCTACAAAGGAAAATAATACAGAGTTGGAGAAAAGCATTCCATAAATCACGTAATCCCACCAATTCATTATTTAAGGAAACTTTGTGGTCTAAATCGAAAGGTTTTAAAGATTAATTGAGAAACATTCAAATTCTGGTGAATATATACATAATTCTTATTATTCTTATTATTCTTATTATTATTCTTATTATTCTTATTATTAATATTAATATTATTAATTATTATTGAATAAACATTAAAAACAATTGAACACAGTGCAACTTTCTTGGCCATCATTTTGGCCATAGATGCTATAGTATAGAGATACACATAACAGTTAATTTCCTTTTTCCCTTATGTTATTAGTATAGTGCTAGCTGTTTATTATTTCTATTTACATTTATCTACATTTATCTACAATTATATATATATATTTACAACCGTCTTTTATACTCATGCATTCGTATCATTTCGTATTTGTCCATTATATTCCATTCACTTTGGTTTACAAAACTTTAACTTTCATTCCTATAAAGCATCAACTCTTTTTTTTTTCTTTTTCCTTGACTCTAAGCCATTGATACATTTTACTCCAGACTTCATAATACTCTGTCTCACCCTTATCTTTAATTTCTAAAGTTAGTCTGTCCATCTCTGCACAATTCATTATTTAAGGAAACTTTGTGGTCTAAATCGAAAGGTTAAAAAGATTAATTGAGGAGCATTCAAATTCTGGCAAATATATACATAATTCTGAAAGCACATCAACAAGTTTGACACTAGGAAAATCACCAGGGAATATAGTGAACTAGCATTGCTGGCCTGTTTTTCTAAAGCAACATCAGTGACAAATCTTCAAAAAAAGTTGCAAGAATTCTTTGTAAGAGTTTCCTCTGTAGATAAAAGCCACATTCTTCTCATCTCTCACCCCGTCCCTTTAACCCTGCAAATTTGGTTGGTGATATGAAAATACCAAGGTGAGCAGAGCTGTTTGAGATCAATTTCACCAAGTTGATTATTTGTTTATTTATTTCAGAATAACAGTTGGAAGGGACCGTGGAGGTCTTCTAGTCCAACCCCTGCTCAAGCAAGAGACCCTATTACATTACAGACAAATGGTGGTCCAAATTTCTTCTTGAAAACCTCCATTGTTGGAGCAGCCACAACCTCTGGGGACAAGTTGTTTCAATGATGAATTGTTCTCGCTGTCAGGAAGGTTCTTCTTAGTTCTATGTTGCTTCTCTCCTGGATTAGTTACCATCCATTGCTTCTCCTCTTTATTACTTTGTAAGTAACTCAAGACAGCAAATATTTTATTTTTATTTTTATTTTTATTTTTTTATTTATTTGATTTGTCAATCGCTTACAAGATAATAGGTATAAGTATAAACATAGTTATGAATACATGAAATGGATACATATAAGAAAAATAAAAAGAAATAATAGGACAAAGATGGTAGGCATGATTGGTGTGCTTATGCATGACCCCTACAGACCTCTTAGGAAAGGGGTGAGGTCAATAGTAGACAATCTGAGGTTAAAGTTTTTGGGGTTTGGAGAAGAAATCACAGAGTCAGGTAGAGTATTCCAGACATTGACCACTCTATTGCTGAAGTCGTATTTCCTGCAATCAAGTTTGGTGCGGTTAACCTTGAGTTTGTATCTATTGTTTGCTCTTGTGTTGTTATGGTTGAAGCTGAAGTATTCATTGACAGGTAAGTCATTGCAATGTATGATTTTATATACCATACTTAGATCAGACTGAAGATGGCGTAATTCAAGGTTTTCTAGGTCTAGAATTTCAAGTCTGGTGGCATAAGGTATTCTACAACGAGTAGAGGAGTGGAGAACTCTTCTTGTGAAATATTTCTGGACTTTCTCAACTGTGCTAATATCAGATATGTAATGTGGGTTCCAGACTGATGAGCTCTATTCAAGTATTGGTCCAGCAAATGTTTTGTATGCTCTACTTAGTAGTGTGATATTACCAGAGAAGAAGCTGTGTAAGATTAGGTTAACAACTCTTAATGCCTTTTTGGCTATGTTACCGTGAGCTCTAGCACTGAGATCATTAGAGATGAGTATTCCAAGGTCCTTTACAGAGTTTGGATCATCAACAAGGTCTTGACTATTCAGCTTGTATTTTATTTTCTGATTTTTTTTTGCCAATATGTAAGACAGAGCATTTATTTGTTGAGATTTGAAGTTGCCATTTGTTTGACCATTCAGATACATAGTCGAGATCTTTTTGAAGGGTAGCAGTATTGTCTGTAGTATTTAACAGCTTTACATCATCAGTGAAGAGAACACAGTTGCTCTTAATATGATCACAGAGGTCATTTATGTAGAGTATGAAGAGAGTTGGTCCTAGAACACTGTGCTAGGAATGTAAGTCACCTAACAGCTATTTGGGTTGGAAATATATAAACCAGGATAGACATTTTACTACTGTAGCTTTAAGAAAATGCAAGATTTGTAATTGGGTGTGGTTTCTCAAAGAGCCATAAGATGGAGCCAGAAACCTGGGTTGTCTTAGTGTCAGAAGAGAGCGTATCCCAGTGAGTCTCTCTGTTTCCTTCTGTTGGAGAGTATTGCCGTTCCTCCATTTTTCCTAATTTACTGCTATATTCTTGGATTTGATGTAAGTCTGTTACTGAACTGTTTTTGATACTGGAATTTGTTATTGGATTATCCCTGGACTAAAAACTGACTAAAAACTGACTGATCTTACCTGTGAATGACTTTGGACTGTTTGAACTTTGCTTAATGTTTCTGAAAGTAAAAAGCTACATTTACTGTACAGTGTATCTGTGTGCTGTGTGTGTATTATTCAAACACTTCTCTCACTATGTCTCCCTGTATGCGCTCATTCTCCTAACGGGGAATTATCTCAACACACTGCCTTGGGGGACACCGCTATTGACAGAATTTGATAGGACGCTCCCAATTTTGACCATTTGTTGTCTGTTTGACAGGAATGCTTCTATCCAGTTATGCAGTTGTCCAGACATACCATAAGATTTTAGTTTTAGGAGTAGTAGGTTGTGTACCACTGAATCAAAGGCTGTACAGAAATCTTTTTTTTCTGAAACCAAATTGTTTATTGGAGAGTAGGTTGTTTGTCTCTAAGTGGAGGATAATGGATTGGTAAATAATTGATTCCATGACTTTACAGGTGACACAGCATTAGGAGATTGGTCTATAATTTTCAACTAGGCTGGGGTCTCCCTTTTTGAAGATGGGGATGACCATGGCTTGTGACCATAGGTTGGGCAAGGAGCTGGTCCTGAAAGATTTTTCAAAGATTATGCTTAGAGGTTTGGCTATGGCAGCGGGTAGCTTTTTTAAGAAGTAGGCACATATTCTGTCTGGTCCAATAGATAGATATGGTTTTAGATCGCGTAGTGCTTTTTCAACATTTTCTTCTGTAAAATCGATATGTATTAGATCATTGTAGTTTTGTGTGGTTCAGCTAGGAAATACTGGGCATGATCCATTGCTGTTTACAAATATTGAGCCAAAGAATGCGTTAAAGATTTTGCCTTTAATGGTGTTGTCGTTGCAGTCTTTACCATTAGGTCCTATCAGGGGTGGGATGGATCTTGAGTCTTTTAGTTTGTTGTTTACAAAATTGAAAAAGTGCAGGTGGAATTGGTGCATAGAAGGTTTTCCTCTTGTTTAATGTAATAATTGGTGCATTCAGTCTTTATCTGGTGGCATAAATTTTTGTATCAGCTTTTGAAATTGGCAACATGACCAGATTTGTTTTTCCACCAGAGTGATCTCTTTTTGGATTGAAGTTTCCATAGTTTGGGTATTTTCCCATGTCATTATAGTTGTGCTTTTAAAGTTGTAGCAATGTTTTGGCAGTATCTCATCTGCCATCATCAGGCTTCTGTATTGTGTTCGTCTGTGAGTCAGACTTTCACAGCCATTTCTGTTTTAAATTTGGTGCTAGCCTACTGCTGTGCCAGAATGGTTTTTTCTTCATCCTGATTGGTTGGGAGTCTTGGTCTGTGTTTATTGGTCTTGGAGTTTGCTGTGTTCTGCTTGATTGGTGTTTCTAATATCTTCTGTCTGTTTTGTAGCATTTTTTGTCTTGATTGGCTGGCAACATTGTGTTTCCTGTGTTGGAGGCTTTTAGTGTGGCTTGGCTCCGAGTAAATGGACGGCTATCATTTATTAGGAAGCTAAGTTTCATCTTGGTGCCTGGTTGGGGTGTGTTTGAGCTGGAGGTATCGAGGGGGGGGGTCTGTTTGTGCCCAGGTGTTTGCTTGGCTTGTGGTGTGGAGATTTTTTTGTTTGTGAGTGCAGGCTTCCAGATAATTGACAGTCTGGTGGGGTCATCTCTTCTATTCATGCTTTCAGGTCTTTTTTCAATCTCTATGGCTTCTCTGATAATTCTGTAGCTGGGGTTTTCTATAGTGGCTAGGGTTTTGGTGCCATTGAAGTCGATGCTATGACCTGTTGCTTTCATGTGTTGGACTAGTGAGGAAGTGTGTTCCAGCTTTTTTACTGCATTTTTGTGTTCATCCAGGCGGGTACTTATTCTTCTATTGGTCTGTCCAATGTATGTGGCCGGGCATGATGCACAGGGGACTTTGTATATGCCTTGGTTTTCCAGGTCAATTTTATCTTTGGGGTTTCTTAGGATGGCTGCTATTTTTCTGTCTGTTTTGAAGGCAGTTTTGATGTGATGCCTGTGTAGTATCTTACTAATTTTGTCTGTAGTACCTCTTATGTAGGGCAGGACAGCTGTTCCATAGGTCTGTTCATCTTCTGGGTCTCTATTATGTCTCAGTGTGTTTTTGTGGATCAAGCCGGTGATTTTGCTTTTGTGGAAGCTGTTGGCTGTCAGTACTTTAGTCAGGGTGCATAGTTCAGTCTTAATGTGTGTCTTGTTTGCCAGGCGTTTGGTTCTAGTAATTAGTGCCACGTAGTTTATCTGTGCTGGGTGATGGTGGGATTGGGCGTTGAGGTAGCGCTTAGTGTGTGTTTTCTTCTGGTATATGGTGTGTCCTAGTGTGCCATCTGTTTTTTTTGTAGATTAGTACATCTAGGAATGGTAGTTGTTTGTTTGTTTCCATTTCCATGGTGAATTTGATTTTGGGGTGTGTGCTGTTTAGGTGTGTTAGGAAATTGTTTAGGTTTTCTTTTCCATGGGGCCAAATAACAAATGTGTCATTGATGTATCTTAACCATAGTTTGGGTTTGTGGGTGGCATTGGTTAGGACTCTGGATTTGAATTCTTCCATGAACAGGTTTGCAATGACGGGTAACAGTGGTGATCCCATAGGGGCTCCTTCAATTTGCTTGTATCTTTGTCCTTTGTATATGAAATATGTGTTGGTTAAGCAGTGTTCTGTTAGTTCCATGAGATGTTAGAGTGGTTGGTATTTATTTTTGATGATTTCAAGAGTTTCTTTTATCGGGACTTGAGTAAATAGTGAAGCTACATCAAAACTTACAAGCAGATCTTCTTATTCCATGTGTAGATCTTTGATCATTTCCAAGAAGTGGTATGAGTTTTGTACATGAGAAGCTGCTGTTTCAGCATGGGGCTGTAGCTGCTTTGTTAGGTATTTGGCTAGGTTTTGTAACAAACAAACAACTACCATTCCTAGATGTACTAATCTAAAATAAAAAACAACAGATGGCACACATACAGTTTTATCTTATAAATTATTTACTATTAATAAGCAGAATAATTATTCAAATTCATTCTAGTAACTGGTATAAATTTCCTTATAGATCTTTCACATTTCTTTCCAATATTTTATCAATCTTTAGAAACAAGTACAGTGTTTCTCTCCCTTCTTTATTATTGCATTAATTATAAATAAACATACCATTACATAACAATACAATTTTATCTCATAGGTTATTTACTTATTTCATTTCTAACTCATTACAATATTCTACTGTCACAACACTATCTTTTGTACCTTTGCAGAATCCTCACTTTTAACTTAATTTAGCCATTATCTCTGTGCTTTTTAGCTGAGCAAATTCCTTTAATCCTAGTACGTTTCCCTTTTTTTCTTTATTTCCTGTTTTTGTCCCTCATAAGTTCTTTCCCCTTCTATCTTTCCCACTTTTTCTCGTCCCCTTTTTTATACCTTTCTCTCTCTAATTTTCCCTTCTGTAGTTTTCTCTTCTGCTTCTCCTTGCTATTATACTTGTTTTTCAGACTATTTTTCTTTTTGGCTGCTCCCTTTGATCTCAAATTTTTAACTCCTTTCCCCCTTTTCCCCCTTTTTACCACGCTTTGCATTATTTGATCATTGAAAATGGCTTCTTCTTTGTCCTGCTCTTCTTCTTGCTCTTGAAGCTTTTCCTTTTGCTTTTCACAGTTCAGGATCTCCATTTCAAAAAATTCAAATATGAAGCCAAAGGATCTTCCTCCCCTTTCTGTATCTTCTTTCTGTTTTTTAAGACTAATCTTCAATTCCTCCAGGAGTGATGCCATTTTAAACACTTTTGAACAACCGCCCGATTGACTTTAAGTAAAAAAAGAAAAAGAAAAAAAAACAATGCCAAAAACTTTTTTTTTAATCACCAAATGATCCCAGACTGTTTCTTCTTGTTTCTTTCCTTTCCTTTTCCTTTCCTTTTCCTTTCCGTGGGTTATTGTAACTTTTAATAAGATTTCAGTTACAATGTATGCTTGGGAGCCTTTTCAAAGTTTCACTGTTAATCCTCTTTGTTTTTCCAGGTGGCACTCCATTTTTCCATTATTCCAAGTCCCACCCTTTTGCCTCCACTCTTCTTTTTGGGGGCTTTAAAATGACCAAAAAAAAATTCTTTATTCTCCTTTTAACACTTAGATTTCAGCTTAAAGTTGCCTATTAGCGTCAAAATGAATTAACATAAATTTCTTTCCATACCATTTGTAATTGTCAATATAAAGGTAAAGGGATTTTTAACCTCCTTTTCTCTCTCCTTCGCCGCTTAAAAATCTTCTTTCAGAAGTATCCCTCAAAGTACTTTTAAATTTAGTATTTTTAAATTTAAAACTTTTAAATTTAAATCTAGGTACTTTTAGATTCAGAATACCTTGCTTAGATGTTCTCTGTTGTTTAGCCCAGTCTGTCCTGCTTTCCTCTTTGTCTTCCTCCTGCACAATCTTATCCACTCGGGTTCTTCTTTGAGGTGGCCATTTCTGACCACCGCTGCAATCGCCTTCAGGAAAGGGAGTTTAGACCAGCCAAGGAGGAGAGATGCGGCTCCCCTCCACTCGGCTAGCGATCTCCCCCCTCTTCACCACCTCTACGGGGTGGTTTCAGCCCTGAATCCAAAGGATTGGGGCACTCCAGCGGTGAGCACGGATCGAAACTGTGCACGATCACGGATTTTGGTCCATCACTGAAGAAACCCAAACTGGAAGTCCAGGTTATACTTCAATTTTTATAAGCTGCCCAGAGTCAACATTGCAAACCATCTCAAGTTAACAGAATAATAAGTTGGAAGGGACCTTAGAGGTCTTCTACTCCAACCCCTTGCTCAAGCAGGAGACCCTATACCATTTTAGAAAAGGGCTGTCCAGTCTCTTCTTGAAAGCCTCCAGTAATGGGAGACCCACAACTTGTTCCATTGGTTGATTATTCTCACTAACAGAAAATTATGGATCCCTGTTGACCGGGATGTCTTAACATTTGTAATCTCAACTCTTAAGTAGCTGATAAGAAGCCAAAAACAGGAGACAGGAATTTCATGATTTTCTGGAACCGCTGTCACAGTGCATCATTCCAGGCCCATAATAGCAATTAGACATTTCTCTAATTGGCAGCACAAAGAAACAACAGCTGATGACTTAATAGCCGGACATTAACATCCCAATCAACAACTAAAAAGCCACACATAACCAGACACCACATAAATACTATGTATAGAATAGCCCAAAGCACACATTCTGGTGAAAGAGAAGTTCCCTGAGGCTGGGCTCCAGTATGTGTCCAAAAGCTCGGAAGACTAAACCAACCTAATCTGGTGACCAACCCAGATTAGATATTTCTCTACAATATGATATCAGTATTGGCCCAGCGCAGTGAGGAAATGCGTTACAAAGGCTGGAATTCTGTGGCGGATTCTCTTATCTCAACATGTCTTCTCACTTACAATGTTTGTATAAGATTAAAGGAAATCTTCCTTTGACATTGGCTTGAGAGGCTAAGCTCTTTTTTAAGCATTAAAGCATCTGTTGGGACAAGGTGGAAAACTAGAAAGGTTATATTTATCAAAAACACGTCTGAAGAAGATTCTGGTGAAAAGTGGGCAGAAGGCTATCCAAGACAACATCTTGAAATATGTCAGTTGAAAGGGAGAATTCAGCAAAAATACTTGACCCCTTTTGTGGTGGACAGAAATAAAGATTTGTCTAAGAAAATACTTAGAAGGCGAAAGGTTCCTAGGTCCAAAACGTTCTAAGTCCAAATTTGTCAAAGAATTCCTGAAAGTCTGGTACCCAGACAAATTAGCCATCAATAGGCACATAGTGATAAAGAACATCTACACACCATTCAAAAGAGACTGTCAAAATTCTAACAAGGAAACAAAAAGACCAGAACATCTCCTAGCCAGTAATCAACACCTTCATAAGGAGATATTAATACCAAAATTAGTGCTAGACTAACAATCAAGCAATAAACAATACCAATTACCAACTCAGACAAATAACCTGTGGTAAATACCAACCATTCAGGTATCCTAAGAATTGAATACTGGAGGCACATGAACAATATATAAAAGCTTTATTATGAAGCTTTTGCAAAAGGGAATTCTGCCCTTGGGCAGAAGACCTGGTTCTCAGGAAGGCTGGAGTATATGTACAGGTTCAAATATACAGTCTCTGCCGCTTTCCTGGGTTCACAATCTATCCAACTATGTATCTCCCTACATAACACCCCTGTTATTGTAGCATAACATCTGTTTCCTTGTCCTGTTTATCCATTTCCATTTCCAGCAATCTCCATCATAAACACGACACTGTTCAGCATAACCTGCCACATATATATATATATATATATATATATATATATATATATATATATATATATATATATATATATACTATATATATATATATATATAAACCTTTATTCAAAACATATCACACAACCAAACAGTAAACAATAGTTTAATAAGTTAATCACCATGAACATTGTCACCAACACTGATAAGGCAAGCCATTAGTATCAGGGGTGGGATTCTACCAGTTCGCACCGATTCTCTAGTACCGGTTATTAACATTCTAAGCAGTTCAGAGAACCGGTTGTTAGAAGAAATTACTGGCCTAATCCTGTAAGGAAGGCAGGAAGGAAACATTCTGGTGTTGCTTACAGAAACTGCCTCTCCATTTACCCTTATTTACATTCTTGGCAGGACTAGACTTCCTGTCTCACAGAAACGTCTCTGGAGTTTTCCCCCCCTCCTTTGCTGGTACTTTGCTTGTCTGGAGTGACCATTCAAAGTTACAATGGCACTGAAAAAAGTGACTTATGACCATTTTTCACACTTACAACTGTTGCAGCATCCCCACAGTCATGAGAGGCCAGGTGAGGAGATGCATGCCTCGATGTGAGTGATATTGAGTTGGCCACACCCAGACAATAACATGACCACCAAGCCACGCCCACCAACTAAGCCACGCCCACAGAACCGGTGGTTAAAAAATTTGAATCCCACCCCTGATTAGAAGATGGATAGATAGATGGATGGATGGATGGATGGGATGGGATGGATGGATGTAGACTAACACAAAGAGAGAGAGGTGATGGATGAATGGATGGATAGAGATATATTAGGTAGATGGATGGATGGATGGATGGGATGGGATGGATGTATGGATGTAGACTGACACACACACACAGAGGTGATGGATGAATGGATGGATAGAGATATATTAAATAGATAGATGATAGATAGATAGATAGATAGATAGATAGATAGATAGATAGATAGATAGATAGATAGATAGATAGATAGATAGGATGGATGGATGGATGTAGATTGACACACACACAGAGGTGATAGATGAATGGATGGATAGAGATAAATTAAATAGGTAGGTCAGTAGGTAGGTATAGATAAATAGGCAGACAGGCAGACAGGATGACAGACAGACAGACAGGAAGATATAGATAGATAGAGCATATGTGTGTAAGACACACAGTGTCACAGTTTACATCAATGTTTCCTGAACGTGTCAACTTTAAGATATATAGACTTCAATTGTGCCTACCGTCCCTGTCCTATTGTTTCTCCTATTCTTTTATTTTTCTTATATGTAACCATTTCATGTATTCACAACTATGTATACATTTATACTTATTATCTTGTAAACAATAGACAAATCAAATAAATAAATAAATAAATAAAATAAATAAATTCCCAGCAGGGACTTGTCTATGCAGGGAGTTGAAGTCCACACATCTTAGTTGACTAGTTTGAGAAACCTCTCTTTGTCTCTGTCTCTGTCTCTCCCTCCCTCCTTCCTTCTTATACCTACCTTATATTCTCCCTCTGTCTCCGGATCTCTCTAAGTCTTTGTTTTTCCCCTTTATGTGAATGTATTCAAAAATCCTTTTTACAGACCTCTGGCAAAATGTAAATATGAATCCAAAGAAGGGAACATGCCACATCTTGGCCAGAATAGATCATTTCAAAATCATCTCCATCGTCTACATATTCATGAGTGTTTTGATGTGTGAGAGGTCTCTGGGGCTCACGGTAAGCAGACCTCTTGTTCCCGGTGCCGAGTTTATCAGACTGATGCCTCACACGTCGGAGAAATCCCTTTCGGGTGTTAAAAATAAAAACTTGCAAGTCACAACACTGTCAAAAGTCAGGGGAATTGTGGATAGTTGCCAACAAAGGTCTTGGAAAGACAAGCTAAGGTGAAATAGAAATTCTTTGAATTTTTTCCCCCCCAAGTTTCAGAAATCCAAAGGTTTTTTTTTCTTTTTCTTTTCCCCTTTGCACATAGATCAAGAGATTCTGGAAATTATTGGAACAAAACATATTCTCAACATCTGTTCTCCCTGGTAAATATACAAGCCAAATGGATATATTTAAGTCTCCTTCTCCATCTCTGTCTCTGCATACTTATGTTTTTGGCTGTGGACCAAAAGAATTTAGATGTTCTTGAATCAAAGTCTTAAACTGAAAACTTTTTTTTTTCTGGCCAGTATTATGGGGCAAATTCAGTCTGTTGGAGTTTTGCACTCTTTTAACTAGAGAACAAATTTAAATCTGAGCTGTTAGTCCAAATTAATTAGAAGTCTGACATGGGCACCACCATCCTGAAACAAGGATTTCAAAAGTGCCTTTAATCCTTGATTCCAAGTTTCTATTCTCAAGGACTATTGGAGCTAGATTTGTTTATAAGTTGGGTTTAAAATAAAAGTCTGCCAATGAGAAAGAAGGTTGAGGTGATGGATGAAGAATTTAGAATTTAGAATTTAGAATTTAGAGTTTAGAGTTTAGAGTTTAGAGTTTAGAGTTTAGAGTTTAGAGTTTAGAGTTTAGAGTTTAGAGTTTAGAGTTTAGAATTTAGAATTTAGAATTTAGAATTTAGAATTTAGAATTGGAAGGGACCTTGGAGGTCTTTTAGTCCAACCCCCTGCCTAGACAGGAAACCCTACACCACTTCAGACAAATGGTAATCCAACATCTTTTTAAAAACTTCCAGTGTTGGAGCATTTCATGATGATGATGATGATATGGATGATAACAAAGATCATTCAAAGACAGATGGTTCTCCTAACTCATGCAATGTCAAAGTAATCAAGGAACAAAAAGCAACCTAGAACTAAGGAGAAATTTCCTGACCGTCAGTGGAACAAGTTGCCTCCAGAAGTTGTGGATGCTCCAATACTGGAGGTTGGACAACCATTTGTCTCAGGTGGTATAGGGCAGGAGTATCAAACTCAAGGCAAGTTGGCCATGGTGAGTTGGCCGTGGTGATTTCTCCTAGACTGGGGTGTCAAACTCAAGGCTCATGGGCTGGATCTGGTCCATAGGGTGCTTAGATCTGGCCTGTGGGGCCACCCTGGAAACAGCAAAGGACCAGCCTGTGGTGCCTCTGCCAGTGAAAATGGAGCCTGTGTGCAGCCCTCCCGAGCTCCATTTTCTCTGGCAGAGGGTTGCAGGAGGCTGTTGCAGCTGAAAACGGAGATTGGGAGCCTGTTTTTGCTGGCAGAGCACCTGGGCCAGCATAGACACCCCCAAAATGAGTGACCTCAAGTTGGTCATTCCCATCCTGACCATGCCCATTCCAGCCCCCTGAGGTCAAACACAACCCTGATGCAGCCCTCAATGAAATTGAGTTTGACACCCCTGGTATAGGGTCTCCTTCTTGGCCAGAGGATTGGACTAGAAGACCTCCAAGGTCCCTTCCAACTCTGTTACTTATTCTATTCCCACCACATCTTTAATGTCATGGAAGAGAAGGGAAGCACAACTCTTTATGGTTCATTGCACATCTGCCAGATATTTAGACTGGAGTTTGGTGGTTTTAATCTAGCTATCAAGCCCTTCCCGACCACATGGGATAGGTGGCTGATTTTGTTTGGTGATATTGAAGGTCTTCCTGTTAGGATGTAAGCTGTTCCAAGAAAAATTGGAAATTGACTAATAGTTATTTTGTCAATGACGGTGAAGTTCAAATGATGCTCCACAGGGTTTTTTTTCCCCAAAGACTTTTTTTGAAATCTTAAAGCAATTAGTACTTCAGCTGCCTGTGTCTATGTTATAATTTGAGTTGCTGCCATGAGTCTTAGCAGAATATCACTCATATCTGTGGTAGAAAACTCAACCAAGAGACACCAAGAAGCAGACAGAATCGAATAGCATAGCAATAGAATAGAATAGAGTAGAGTAGGGTAGGGTAGAGTAGAGTAGAGTAGGGTAGAATAGAATAGAATAGAATAGAATAGAATAGAATAGAATAGAATAGAATAGAATTATTTATTGGCCAAGTGTGATTGGACACAAAAGGAATTTGATGCTCTCACTGTACATAAAAAAAATACATTCATCAAGAGTCAAGAATCATATGGTACAACACTTAACAATAGTCATAGGGTACAATAAGCAATCAAATCATACTAGGAAACAGTCAATATAAATTGTAAGGATACAAGTGACAAAGTTACAGTCACACAGTCACAAGTGGGAGAGGATGGGTGATAAGGAGTGATGAGAAGATTAATAGTAATGGTAGTGCTGACTTTGTAAATAGTTGGACAGTATTCAGGGAATTATTGTTTAGCAGAGTGATGGCATTTGGGAAAAAACTGTCTGTGTGTCTAGTTGTTCTGGTGTGCAGTAGCAATAGCATTTAGACTTATATACTGCGTCAAAGTGCTTTCCAGCCCTCTCTAAGTGATTTACAGAGTCAGCCTCTTGCCCCCAACAATTTGGGTCCTCATTTTACCCACCTCAGAAGGATGGAAGGCTGAGTCAACCTCGAGCCTGATGAGATTTGAACTGCCAAATTGCAGGCAGCCAGCAGTCAGCAGAAGTAGCCTGCAGTACTGCACTCTAACCACTGTGTCACCACAGCTCTTAATAATACGCTATTTCCAAAGCTAATCATGTTCATTATATTTAATTTCCCTTAAGTTTCCACAAATGCAAATTCATTTGGACTGCATTCATTCAGTCCTAGGGGGAATTATAGTACAAAAACCTTGGCTAGCACTGTTTTTTGAAGCCACTGGAAAAATTCT
The DNA here is from genome assembly GCF_049901735.1 of Notechis scutatus. Taxonomy (NCBI): domain Eukaryota; kingdom Metazoa; phylum Chordata; class Lepidosauria; order Squamata; family Elapidae; genus Notechis; species Notechis scutatus. The sequence goes on along the minus strand of NC_142010.1, from coordinate 263,319,301 downwards.
ATAGGGATCATTGGAAGAAGGTCACCCCCATTAAAATAGCCCCTAAAAGAATTGCAAAAAAGAAGGTAATCCAGTGTGTGTCTTACAAAATCATTCACTCCATCCTCTTTTTAGAATAGCAATAGCACTTAGACTCATAGACCACTTCACAGTGTTTTACAGCCCTCTCTAAGTGGTTTACAGAGTCAGAATATTGCCCCCAAGCAATCTTGGTCCTTATTTTACTGACTTCGGAAGGATGGTAGGCTAAATCAACCTTGAGCCAGTGAGAATCGAACTGTTGGCAGCTGCCCAGTCAGCAGATGTAGCCTGCAATACTGCATTCTAACCACTGTGCCAACATAGCTCTTATTTCTTCTGTCCAAGTTCTCATACAAGTCACTTCATCTCAAGCATAGAAGTGGAAGGACTGATAAAACAGGGAAGCTGAGGGAACCATGGATGTTCCTGGAAGGTCGAAATACTGTTTTGGGAAGTGTTAAATTCACCTCCATCCTGTCTTTGGAGTAAATATGTCTCTTTCGCCATATTGGAAATTTAAAATTGGATGTAACTCTCTATAAACTGGAATGAATGTGCACCAGGGTGCATCTACTGAGTTAGAAGAAGAAAGCTTTATTTTATTTTATTATTTTATTATTTTATTTTATTATTTTATTATTTTATTTTATTATTTTATTTTATTTTATTTTATTTTATTTTATTTTATTTTATTTTATTTTACTTTACTTTATTTTATTTCATTTTATTTCATTTCATTTCATTTCATTTCATTTCATTTCATTTCATTTTATTTCATTTCATTTCATTTTATTTTATTTTATTTTATTTTATTTTATTTTATTTTATTTTTTATTATTTTTTATTTTATTATTTTATTTTATTTATTTTATTTTATTATTTTATTTTTACTTTTACTTTTACTTTTACTTTTACTTTTACTTTACTTTACTTTACTTTACTTTACTTTACTTTACTTTACTTTACTTTACTTTACTTTACTTCACTTCACTTCACTTCACTTCACTTCACTTTATTTTATTTTAAAGAAATCTGAACTTGTCAAGTTTCTCCTCTTCCTTGTGTAGTTTATAGCTCCTGCCCTTCCTCCTGGGCCCAACAATTTGGTTGTATACACCAGGATTTTTTTTCAGTTAGCAAAGTGACTGCTGTAATAGGAGTTTAGCCATCTGGATTTGCTTTTAAGTGGAGGTTAAAGGGAAGGGGAGTTTATATTAATTACCTTAATTAATTAAAATCTCCTTGAAATTGAGGTCAACTTTTGGAGATTTCATTGGGACAACCATATAGTCTTCTTGGCAAGAATATGGAAAATAACCTTTATTGCCCTCTCTCCTTCCTTCCTTCCTTCATCACTTTCCCCCTTCCTTCCTCTCCCTCCCTGCTTCCCTTCCCTTTCCTCCCTCCCTCCCTTCCTCCCTGCTTCCCTTCTCTTTCCTCCCTCCCTCTCCTTTCCCCCCTCCCTCCCTCTGTCCCTCCCTCCCTTCCATCCAGGTCTCCTATCTAAAATCTATCCTTGCTTAGCTTTTCAAGTTCAGCTAAGAGCTATAGCTCTGTTCTATTCTTAACCAATCAATAATCTGAACTTCAGATCAATAGCATTATGTACGGTTTGCTACTAAGGCTTGAAAAATCTCTAAGCTCATCATTGTGCCAGGATCTCTTGATCCCCTAAAATGCAACCTTTTTTTTCTATACTGAATCACTGAATTATAGCAGAATGCATAACATCACTACGTCAGAAGTTCTAGCCCAGTAGCGCAGACTTTACTTGGCTGTAAGTGTAAAGTTTTATATCACAACCAATCCTTTTATATAACAATACTGGAAACGTTTTTTTTAGGCAAGGACAAAGTTATCTACTCGGTTCTGTTCTTACCTGAAAGGTAAGATGCCTGGAAGAGGAAAAAGAATATGAAAAGGTATTGCTCCTACCGTAGTAGCATTTGTGTGGACACAAGGCCAACATCTTGTTCAAAACTTCCTCAGCTAGCAAAAGAAGGTGTTCGGAGTCGGAAATTTGGAAGCTTCAGTTTTGACCCACCTCTGTGACCTGTCTTTTGTTAGAGTTTGCAGCAGAAATTTGAATCCAGAAAGCACACACAGATGACTGATTCAGCAGGATTCATTAACTTCTTTATATACACAACACATAAAGTAAAGTTTACAAAACCAATAGTAGATTTTTCCAATGTGGTGAAGGTTACAAGTAAAACAGAAGCAGCTTTGGAGCTCAGAGCAGATTAGTTTTAGTTTCAGAGCTAAGCCATGCCCAGACTCCATCCAGTTTCAGCCCCCAATTCAGCTCCCATTGGCTGACCTTGTTGCCCATGTCTCTGCCAATTCATGAATATTCTGACATCTTTGACATTTCTTCTTCTATTTGAAGATTTGGCTCATGAATATATTTCATGAAAATGGAACACAGCCTCACTGATTAAAAACTAACCCGTTGGGGGAAATCTAGGCTACATCACTTCTCCCTGGTGGCACCTTTTCATTGTCCATGTTCTACTTGACTGGTGGAAATTGCTTGTAGGCAGTCCTCATAAGTGATGCAGTCCATGCCCAAATCACAACAAAGACAAACGAATTGGTGGTGACTTATGTAGAGGGTGAAAATCACGTTTTGGCAACATGATTTCCATAAGCCAAAGAAATATATTGGATTTGCAGATCACCAATTTTGTAGCTTCTCAGACTCTTGGGAGCTGCCACAAAGAAAAGGGAGTCAACCAATTCTCCAAAGCACCTGAAGGCAGGACGGGAAGCAACAGATGGAAACTTATCAAAGAGAGATCCAACATAGAACTTAGGAGGATTTTCCTGACAGGTAGGACAGTGGAACAGCTTGTCTTCAGAAGTTGTGGGTGCTCCATCATTGGAGGTTTTTAAGAAGAGACTGGATAGTCATCTGCTGAAATACTATAAGGTCTTCTACCTGAACAGGGGTTGGACTAGAAGACATCCAAGGTGCTTTTCAGTTTTATTATTCTGTTCCATTCCATTCCATTCTGTTCCACTCTGTTCCATTCCGTTCTGTTCGAGCTTTTCTATTCTGTTCTATTCCATTCCATTCCACTTCACTGCATATTTCTGTTCTGTTCTGTTCTGTTCCATTGCATTGCACTCTGCTCCACTCTGCTCCACTCTGCTCCACTCCACTCCACTCCACTCCACTTCACTCCACGGTCTCTTCTCTTCTCTTCTCTTCTCTTCTCTTCTCTTCTCTTCTCTTCTCTTCTCTTCTCTTCTCTTCTCTTCTCTTCTCTTCTCTCCTCTCCTCTCCTCTCCTCTCCTCTCCTCTCCTCTCTATTCTACTCTATTCTTTTGCATTTTCTCCTCTCATCCCCTCTCCTCTTGTATGTCTCCCGCCTATTTAAGAATTTGATATTTTGAAAGGAAGGCCAAGGGATGGTGCCTTTCCCCCTCCCCCATCATGCAAGGCAAAAACCAAGATGAGGTGGAACCCTCTTCTGTCACTTGAGAAGGTTGGCTTAATTGTTAGTCATGATGTGCTGTGGACAGAACAATTAGTTGTATCTATATTAGATCTAAACTGTAATTATTTGTTACATTAATCATGACTGGAGTGAGAATTTAATTAGTCACGAACATTAAGTGATTTTTCTCCCTCTGTGTGTGTCTGTGTGAATGTGTGTCTGGGAGCGTATTTCTCTTAAAGTGGGAGGAAGTAAGATTTTATTTTTGCTATTATTCACCGGATTAGCATCATCTCCAGAAAAGGAAAACTATCCATTACTTAATCCACATGGACAGAGAAGACATATGGATTGGTGGAAAAATGCTAATTAAGTGAAGTGTGCTCTGATTCAAGGCAAAATCTGGAAACTCAACTTAAATGGAGGGAAGAAATTATCCGTTCGAACACAACAGGGTGTGTGTGAGAAGAGAGACTGTGGTTGTGCCTTTTATGAAATAGGGAACTCAGCTGGAGAAGCATTAAACAAAGGCACGCTTTATTTTTAAAAGTGGGAGGCACAAGGTTCTTGTGGGTCCAAGGACAGATTTGAAAGGCTGAGAATATCTTGTGGGCACTCATGCAAAATGGCTGCCGTGGAGGGATGGACAATGCAAAATATGCACTCGTTTGAAGTTGAAATTGGTGAGTTTATGTACTGTGAATATTGCCCTTCCTTTCTGACAAATATTTCTTTAAATCTCTCTTGTTCTCCTCCCTTCCCCTTCCCCTTTCTCTTTCACCTTTTACCCTCTTTCCTCCCCTTTCCATCCTTCCCTTTCCCCTTCCTTTTCTCCTTCTCCTTTCCATTATTCTCCTTCTCCTCCCTCCTTTCCCCTTCCCCTTCCCCTTTCCCTTGCATTCTTTTTCTTCTTTTACTCCCCCTCCCCTCCCTCATCCTTACCCTTCTCGGTCTTCTTCTTTTCCTCTCCCTCATCCTTCTTCTTTTTCCTTCTGCCATCCATCTCATTCTCATATTTCCCATACTCCATCACTCCTTCCCTTCTCCTTCCCTTTCTCCCTCTCCATTTCCCATCTTCCTCTTCCTTCACTTCCTTCTCCTTGTACCCCTTCCAATTCCCTTTCTCTACTTTCCATCTTTTGTCTCTCTTTCTCCTTCTTGCCCCTTCTTTCTCCTACCCTTTCTCTTTCCCCTTTGCCATCCCATTGTCCTTCTCTTTCTCCTTTTAACATTTTCAAACAAAGCACATTTTAGTTTTTATGAAGTCCTTAAGGATCTATGTGAGGCCATGATGCAATCCTGGAGATGTGGATGGTGATGGCAACTAGGCTCTCTTTCTTTCTTTCTTTCTTTCTTTCTTTCTTTCTTTCTTTCTTTCTTTCTTTCTTTCTTTCTTTCTTTCTTCCTTCCTTCCTTCCTTCCTTCCTTCCTTCCTTCCTTCCTTCCTTCCTTCCTTCTTTCTTTCTTTCTTTCTTTCTTTCTTTCTTTCTTTCTTTCTTTCTTTCTTTCTTTCTCTTTTTTGTAGACTCATAGAAATAGAGTCAAGTGGAACATGAAGTCTAGAAGATGCCAGTAGAAAATAATAATAATTGGGGGCATTGATACTCATAGATATTGATCCTGAAGAACTAAAAAGAAGTGCATCCTTCCCACATACTTCTTAGCTGA
>NC_142010.1:263074169-263106669 GCF_049901735.1 Notechis scutatus | reverse complement strand
AACGGTCATAAGTCACTTTTTTTGTTGTTGCAACATTGAACAGCCATTAAATGAATTGCATTGGGCTTGTATGGTGACCGAAATCAAATAGCTGTGGGAGAAAATGACATTCTAGAGCTTATTGATAAACTCAGGTGGACCCAGTTGGTATTCACTTGTGAATGCTTTCAACGTTACAGCTCGTCTGCCTGGAACCCGCATTGTATATCGGACATTAACACGATTGCACTGCCTGTGGTCCGATCTAAACATAGTACACAAAATTGTCTGCTACAAAGTCTTGCTTGTCAATGATTCCTTCAGCTTCAACCACAATAATGCCCGGGCAAACAATCGATACAAACGCAAGGTAAACCGCTCCAAACTCGATTGCAGAAAATACGACTTCAGCCACAGAGTGGTCAACACCTGGAACACCCCACCTGACTCCCTTGTTATAGCCTCAACCCCTCACAGCTTCAACCTCAAACTGTCTTCTGTGGACCTCACCCCATTCCTAAGAGGTCCTTAAAGGGAGCATGCATAAGCGCACCAGCATGCTTACTGTCCCTGTCTTACTGTTCCCATTTATCTGTATTCATTTCCTATGTTCCTGTTTATGTTCGTACCTATACTTGTTATTGTGTACATGTTTAACAAACAAAAAAAACAGTACTTTTTGAGTATATAGTAAAAAAAATAGCTAACGTAGCCCTCAGATTGGCTTTTATACCAGATACTGGGAAGACAGACAAATTTATGCTGGTATGTTTGTTTTTTCTTATCTTTTATTTTATTTTATTCTTTTTGTAAAAGGACCTGTGGGAATCTGGAAAAGTTACAGGCCGGTTAACATCACATCTTACAATTACCACCAACCTGCCTTCCTGCCAACCTGCCTTCCATGGAGGACCTGTATCCTGCATGAGTCAAAAAGAGGGCTGTGAAAATATTTATAGACCCTTCACATCCCAGACATAAACTGTTTCAACTCTTTCCCTCAAAACGACGCTATAGAGCAGGGGTCCCCAACCACCGGTCCCCAGACTGGTACCGGTCCGTGGATCATTTTTTACGGGGCCGCAAAGCTTGGGCGCCACCATCTTGTTTCGACGGCGCTTCCGGGTTTTCGGTTGCTTCCAGGTTTTCAGTTGGAAAGCAGCGTTTGGGTGATCGCACCTTAGTTTTGTCGAAGGGGGGTGTGGCTTCGAACGAAGAGCCGTCCCGATGGCGGTGGAGTCTCGCGTTACTCAGGTACCGGTCCGTGGAAGAATAAATAATCGTGAAACTGGTCCCTGGTTCAAAAAAGGTTGGGGGCCACTGCTATAGAGCACTGCACACCAGAACAACTAGACACAAGGACAGTTTTTCCCCGAAAGCCATCACTCTGCTAAACAAATATTTCCCTCAACACTGTCCAACTATTTACAAAGTCTGCACTACTATTACTGTTAATCTTCTAATCACTCCTTATCCCCATTCCCTCCCACTTGTATACTGTAGACTGTATGACTGTAACTTTGTCGCTTGTATCCTTATGATTTATATGGACTGTTTCCTAGTATGACTTGATTGCTTATTGTACCCTGTGACTATTATTAGATGTTGTACCTGATGATTCTTTACTCTTGACGAATGTATCTTTTCTTTTATGTACACTGAGAGTGTTTATACCAAGACAAATTCCTTGTGTGTCCAATCACACTTGGCCAATAACGAATTCTATCTTCTATCTATCTGTTAATGATTTCATTGATGAGAAAGTATTGTCAAAGATGATACTATCAAGTACAGGTGGTCCCCAACTTACGACCTCAATTGAGCCCAAAATTTAAGTTGCTGGGTGAGGCAGTCATTAAGTGAATTTTGCCCCATTTTGCAACCTCTCTTGCCATGGTCGTTAAATGAATCCTTGCAGTTGTTAAGTTAGTCACACGGTTGTTAAATGAATCTGGCTTCCCCAGTGACTTTATTCATCTGAATGTCACAAAAGAGGATCACATAACCCCGGGACACTGCAACCGTCATAAATATGAGTCAATTGCCAAGCATCTGAATTTTGTTCACATGGCCGTGGCGATGCTGCAACGGTCATAAGTGTGAAAAATAATCATAAGTCACTTTTTCCAATGATGCTGTAATTTTGATCGATTTCCTCACAAATGGTTGGAGATTGGGGTTACCAATATTTGTCTACTTCGGTGTTTCTCATTTTCAGCATCTTTAGGATGATGGACTTCAACTCAGTGCCAATGTAACTTTGAACGGCCACTAAATAAACTGTTTTAAGTCAAGGACTGCCTATCTACAGCAATGTTAGTCTTGCTGAAGAGGAATCAAAGTGTCCTTTTGCACAAGTGCAGTGCGACTTATCTTTCAGAGTTATACTAGAATACAATACATCAGTCTGGAATCTGCACTGTATATTGGACATTAATACAATTGAGCAAGTCCAGAAGTATTTCATGAGAAGAGTACTACACTCCTCTGCTCGCAACAGAATACCTTATATCGCCAGGCTTGAGATTTTGGGCTTGGACAACCTTGAACTACACTGGCTAAGATTGGACTTAAGCGTAGTACACAAAATTATCTGCTATAATGTCCTACCAGTCAATGACTACTTCAGCTTCAAGTACAGCAATACAAGAGCACACAACAGATACAAACTCAATGTTAACTGCTCCAAACTTGATTGCAGAAAGTACAACTTCAGCAACAGAGTGGTCAATGCCTGGAATGCACTACCTGACTCTGTTGATACAGCCTCTGACCCCCCCCTCCTTTAACCTCAAACTATCCATTATTGACCTCACCCCATTCCTAAGAGGTCTGTAAGAGGCATGCATAAGTGCACCATTGTGCCTACCATCCCTGTCCTATTGTCCCCATTTATTCATACCTATTTCCTGTATTCTTACTCATGTTTATACTTATACCTATTATCTTGTAAATGATTGACAAATCAAATAAATAAATAAGTGTGTGTGTGTGTAAACAGTATGTTGCTGTGTGACTTTTTTTTGAAGTGGCTTTCTGTTGGGAAGACAATTCTGAGAGTGGTTTTCTTTAATTAACTCTTCTTTTGCTGGTTTTCAGAGAAAAAGTTTTTTAATGCTTTCTTTTTTTTTCAAATTGGTCTTGTTCTTTTGAGACATTCTTGGCTTCTTAATCAGATGAAGTTTGCCAAGTAGATTCAGTCTATTATTCACCACTTTAAAAACGCTATATAAATAAAACTGAGGCAAGGTACTCTCTTTTAAAGAACAAAACAAAAAATAAGTTATGAAGTTATTATTGCCAGATATTGCACCTCAACTCAAACATGAAATAAAGTACATGGCTCTTTTTGGAAATAAATAAATACAATTTTCATCCATAGAACCATAACACAATGTGAAATCTCCTCACAGAGACTGCCTGTTTTTCTTAGGAATGGAGTACCACAGGTTTTTCCCCTCTTCTTCTCAGAAACCATCGATCTTGAACACCAACAAACACCTTTCAGATATTTTGAGGTACGTAATGGACAAGATCTTCAGAGGGTAAAAGAATTGTGAAGACTTTTTGTCAAGGAATAGCATAGCAACTGTCCAGATGACGTTGGAAACACTGATGCAAACTCAATTTTGAAATAATATAAATTACTTGTGGCTCGGGTTTTAGATTTTGGCAGTAGTTTGATCACCAAGCTTGTTTCAATGTAGTTTCTGAATGTTTCATTACCAGACTAGGTAATATAATCTGTAGGATGTTCTTGTCCTATGCTCCTTAGCTTATATATGTCTTGTGTGTCAATATGGTCAGTTTGGTCATGTGATTGGTTGTTCATTTGGATATTAAAATTTATACTTAAATTCTCAGCAGCTGATTACTTGTAGTCTTTTATATCTCTATCTTTATTCATCTATCATCTATCTATCTATCTATCTATCTATCTATCTATCTATCTATCTATCTATCTATCTATCTCTATCTATCTCTATTTCTATATTTGAATTTATAGAAGTCTTTGTCAGAAAGGAAAAAAAAAACCTAAGATAGTCAGGAACACAGGAACATCATGAGGTAAATTAAACAATATACAGAACACACACAAGAAAAAAGGGTGGGAAAAAAGGAACACTCCCATTTCCTCCTTACAGCAACCAATCATAGCGTAGATTGCCTCATGCATGAGTCAGGAATCTCTAACTGATCAGCTACAACTATTATGTCCTGACCTATGCACATTTATCATTCCCGCTACTAAATTCAATATCCAAACACTTCTTTTTTTTCCCCTAGTGGCTATATAAAAATATAAATAAAAAATCAGTGTATTTCCGAAGAATGTGAGACTCATTTCTCATATTCAGATGCGAAGCAACCAATCATAGTGTAGATCGCCTCATGCATGAGTCAGGACTCTCTAACTGATCAGCTACAACTATTATGTCCTGACCTATGCACATTTATCATTCCCGCTACTAAATTCAATATCCAAACACTTCTTTTTTTTTCCCCTAGTGGCTATATAAAAATATAAATAAAAAATCAGTGTATTTCTGAAGAATGTGAGACTCATTTCTCATATTAAGATGCACAGAAGAGAAAAGCAACAAAAATGATAGAATCAGCGCAGAGAAGAGTAACAAAGATGATTGAAGGAAGGCAGAAAAGAGCAACAAAGAAGATAAGAGGTGTGAAGGCTAAATCATACAATGAGAGATTGAGTGAACTAGGTATATTTAGTCTAACAAAGAGAAAGATTAAGGGTGACGTGATAGCACTCTTTTACTATTTGAAGGGCTGTCACAGAGAAAAGGGGGTCGATCTATCCCTCAAAGCACCTGAAGGCAGGACCAGAAGTGACCGGTGGAAGATCATTTAAGAGAGATCCAACCTAGACCTAAGGAGAAATTTCCTGTCAGTGAGAACAATTAACCAGTGGAACAGCTTGCTTCCAGAAATTGTGGGTGCTCCATCACTGGAGGCTTTCAGGGAGGGACTGGAGAGCCATTTCTCCAAAATTATTGATCAGGAGTTGGACTAGAAAACCTGCCAATGTCCCTTCCAACCCTGTGATTCTATGTTCTAAAAGTATTGGAAATATTTCTTCTTTGAAGTAAGTTGCCTCAAATTATGAAAACAATGTGACATCAGGTAGAAAATTATTCCACCAGTTTTTTTCCCCCCAGATTGAATCAGAGTTGTATTAAAGTGAAGATAAATGCATAAGGGGAAAGAACCAGATCACCAGTGGTATCTTCTATCAGTTCCGACATTAGAGACAGCACCCTCACTAGAACCACCAAGAAGGAAATTCTCATGTCCCTGAAGTAACTTCCTTGTGAGGAAATTAGTGCTTTGTTTTTAAAGGAATATTCCAGGTAATTATGAACAGCAGAGTGGAAGATAGTTACTTCATTAAAACAAGAAACTAAAAAGAAGATCTTTAGGTGGCTGGAAAGAGAATGTCTGAGCTGAAAAATTCTAAAGGATCACTAGGTGGCGATAAAGACTAGCCCTCTGGTGCTCTCTACTGGTCATTTTAGATTTTGCAGCCAGATCTTTTGGCCTTCAATTGGGAATTTATTAACCCCAAAGCAGCCTTAGACTGAAAAAGAAAAATATTCTTGACCTAAAAACCTGCTAGATTTGATGGTTAATTTATTCGTTCATAGAACTTGGGTGTTTTGGTTTTCCAAGTAAAAATTAGGAACCAGATTTTTTAATATATTTCTTAAAAGTTTCTGTTTTCATTGGTGAAGAAAGAAAAGGATGGAAATGAACAAAGCAAAGTCCTTGCTCACTGGTATAACAGAATAACAGGGTTAGAAGAGACCTTGGAGGTCTTCTAGTCCAACCCCCTGCTCAGTCAGGAGACCCTATACCTCTTCAGGCAAATGGTTGTCCCATCTCTTCTTGAAAACCTCCAGTGTTTGGAGCACCCACCATTTCTGAAGCCAAGCTGTTCCACTGATTATTTGTTCTCTCTATCAGGAAAGCTCTGTTTAATTCTAGGTTGCTTCTCTCCTTGATTAGTTTCCATATATTGCTTCTTGTCCTGCCTTCAGGGTCTTTGGAAAATAGCTTGACTCCCTCTTCTTTGGGGCAGCCCCTCAAATATTAGAGCACTGACATCATGTCACCCCTAGTCCTTGTTTTCACTAGACTAGTCAAACACAGTTCCTGCAGCCGTCCTAATTTAACAACAGAGTATCAGGAAATGTCACCTTTACTCCTTCTTTTCATTAAACTAGACATACCCAATTCCTGCAATTGTCTTTCATATTTTCTAGCCTCCAGAGTCCCCTAATCATCCTTGTTGCTCTTCTCCTCACTCTTTCTAGAGTCTCAACATCTTTTTCATATTGTGATGACCAAAACTGGAGGCAGTGTTCCAAGTGTGGTCTTACCAAGGCAGTAGTAGGGATCCTACCTGTTCCACTACCAGTTCAGTTATCGTGCGTGCACATGCATGCACCTAACACACACACACCTAATGCGCACGCAACTTTCCAAACACCAACTGAGAGAGGATAAAGAACAGAAAAGCGCAGAGGTGGTTGGGAGGGCCAATCCTTTCGTTTTTCTCTTCTTTGTCCTTTCAGCTGATCATCCAAGGCTTTTTTTTTTTTTTTTTTACTTCTGGTTAAGGCGAACCGAGCCAAACCGGTAGCATCCCGCCACTGAATCAAGGCATTATAATGTGATACTAACACTTCGCGTGATCTTCACCAACAGAGAAGAAGCCAATTCCCAACCAACCGTTGAAAAACCGAAGATCAATTGTGTTCTCTCTCTCTTTTTTTCCTTCAAGCTTTTTCCTTAAAAGGTATTCGTAACACATTAAAATGAGGAGCTACTCCTGGAAGTAATTTCTCCTTCCCTAAGCACGAAATTTCACTGCTTACATTTAGCATTTAAAGGAAACCATCCAGATAATTAAAATTCCTATAAATGAAATGTCAGAGTTAAATGTTCCTCCCCCCCTCCATATTTTTAATCCAGCACGAAACCTTTCTTCTAAAATAACATGTTTTAAATACCTGATATCTTTCTGAGAAAGGAGAATAATTAAAGTTCACTAAATAAAATGGGAGCATTGGTGCTCTTCGTTCGTCAGTAAGTAACCTTTTTACGGAATTATTTCTCTCCCCCTTAAAATTATTTCTCTCTTTTCTATAATGTGGTGATTATTTCTAACAGCAGAAATATAGTTTGGGGAGTGCAGAGAGAAGAAATTATGTGTGTATATATTAAAAAATGGAGGAAAATAATCAGATATAAATGTTCTTGCTCCAGGCTTCTTTTCATATGGTCTTTTATTTTCATTGATGTGCATGTGATTAGGGGCCTGGAGGATAAAATGTATGAAGAATGATTGCTGGAATTGCATATGTCTAGTTTAATGAAAAGAAGGACTTGAGGTACATGATAGCAGTGTTCTGATATCTCAGGGGCTGCCACAAAGAAGAGGGAGTCAAGGTATTCTCCAAAGTACCTGCAGGCAGGACAAGAAACAATGGGTGGAAACTAATCAAGGAGAGAAGCAACTTAAAACCAAGGAGAAATTTCCTGACAGTTAGAACAATTAATCAGTGGAACAACTTGCCTCCAGAAGTTGTGAATGCTCCAACACTGGAAGTTTTTAAGAAGAGATTGGATAACCATTTGTCTGAAGTGGTGTAGTGTTTCCTACCTAGGCAGGGGGTTAGACTAGAAGACCTCCAAGGTCCCTTCCGATTCTATTCTATTCTATTCTATTCTATTCTATTCTATTCTATTCTATTCTATTCTATTCTATTCTATTCTTATTCTTCTATTATAATTATATTATATTATAATATAATTATATTATATTCATGACTTGCTTAATCAACCTGCTTAAGTAAAGATCTCCTAACATTTAACCAGATTCTGCCTTCTGGTAATTTAAAAGAGAGTACCCAAATATGTAGGACGAGGAAGAGAGGATCATTCTATTCTCAAAGGCACCTGAAGGCAAGACAAGAACCAATGGGTGGAAACTAATCAAGGAGAGAAGCAACTTAGAACTAAGGAGACATTTCCTGACAGTGAGAACAATTAACCAATGGGACAACTTGCCTCTAGAAGTTGTAAATGCTCCAACACTGGAAGTTTTTAAAAAGATGTTGGGTAACCATTTATCTGAAATGATACCCTCTACTACAGAGGGTTTCTTGCTTAAGCAGAGGGTTAGACTCGAAGATCTTTAAGGTCCCTTTCAAGTCTGGATAATGTAAATGGCAAAAATACCAGGTTTTCTGTTAAAGTAGAACAAAAGAGTGAACCGAAATCTCAGCCATGAATTTGCTTGAAAATCTTGCAAAGTCAACATTCTTTCAGCCTTAGTCACATCAAAAGGAGGGGAAAAACATCTAGAGCCAAGAAGAAAAGGATTGGAAGGGACTGTGGAGGTCTTCTAGTCCAACCCTGTACTGTTTCAGATAAATGGCTGTCCTGTCTCTTCTTGAAAAATTCCAGTGATGGAGTACCCACAACTTAATCAAACCAAGTAGACATAAAGTGACCAAAATAGTCATTAAGTGAACACAGCAGTTGTTATTTGAACATGACTGTCATTGAGTGAACACTGAAGGCATTAAATGAATTCATTGTCTGCAATGGAAGTGGATGTCGGTTTCCAGCAAATAATCTCATAAATTGTGATCAAATGACCATGGAATGCTACAAACAGCCATCAATACTAGATGGTTGCCAAACATTCAAAATGCAATCAGGTGATCATGGCTGGAGCAGCCATTGGAAGTTCAAACCTACATCCTTGGTTTGGTCCATTGTAACTTCGAACAGCCACTAAGTAAACAGTCTTAAGTCGAGGATTATCTCTACTACAGAGGCTCCCATCTCTGATCCTTGAGATAACCTGTTTCTAGATAGATTTCCTAATAGCAGTAACTGTGAGAGGGATCTCGGAGTCTTAGTGGACAGCCAACTAAACATGAGCCAACAGTGTGGGGCATCAGCCAAAAAAGCCAATGCAATCTTAAGTTGCATCAACAGAGGGATTCAGTCAAGTTCAAGGGAGGTACTAATACCACTCTATAAAGACTTAGCAAGACCACACCTAGAATGCTGCATCCAGTTTTGGTCATCCCACTATAAAAAAGATGTTGAGACTCTAGAAAAAGTGCAGAGAAGAGCAACCAGGATGACGAGGGGACTGGAGGCTAAAACATATGAAGAATGGTTACAGGAACTGCTCATGCCTAGTCTAGTGAAGAGAAGGACCAGGGGAGACAGGATAACAGTCTTCCAATATTTCAAGGGCTGCCCCAGAGAGGAAGGAGTCAAGTTATTCTCCAAAGGACCTGAAGACCAGACAAGGAATAATGGATGGAAATTGATCGAGGAGATATTTAACCTGGAAATAAGGAGAAATTTTCTGACAGTGAGAACAATCAACCAATGGAACAGAAGTTGTCTTTGGAAGTTGTGGGAGCTTCATCATTAAAGGCTTTCAAGAAGAGATTGGACTGCCCTCTGCCAACAATTGTGTAGGTCTCCTGCTTAGGCAGAGGGTTGGACTAGATGACCTACAAGTTCCCTTCCAACTATGTTAATCTGTAAATAGATGTCCAGCTGCCAACTTCTCTGAGGCTGTGAAGCATCAGGCTAGAAACTGGGAGAGTATGGGTTTTAATCCCACCTAAACCATGAAAGCCATTTGGATGACTTTGGGCCAATCACCAGGAGACAGTGAGTTCTAGTCACATCTAAGTTGGATGTCCTTGGATCAATCACCGGGAAACTCTGAGTTCTAGCCCTGCCTTGGGCATGAAAGCCAATTAGGTGACTTGGGCCTGTCACCAGGAGACCGTGAGTGCATGTTCCACATAAACCATGCAAGCCAGTTGGATGACTTTGGGCCAATCACTAGGAGACAATAAGTTCTAGTCCCACTTTAGGTATGAAAGCCAGTTGAGTGACCTTGGACCAATTCTGGAGACTGTGAGTTCTAGTGTTGCCTTAGGAATGAACAACAGCTGGATGACTTTGGGCCAATCACCAAGAGACAGTGAGTTCTAGTCCCACCTTAGCCATGAAAGCTGGCTAGATGACTTTGGGCCAGTCATTCTTTCTCAGCCAAACCAAAGCCACAGGGTTTGTTGTTCTGGAAAAAATAGGACAAGGGTGCATTGAATATGTTCTCCACCTTAAGTTATTTGTAAAAAGAACAAAGGATATAAATAAATAAAAAGTAAAATAAATAAGGGAGTTACAGAGTTGTCATTTTTTCTCCACCCCCAGGAAAAAAAAAAATATGTCTAATGTTTACTGTCCAATTTCTTTCCCAGGAAGCTCAGTCATGAGAAAAAGGAGGAAATATATAAAAATTGTTGAACATTTTATTTATCCCCTCAACAAACTCAGATTTCACTTTATTTTAATTTCATTTTATTTCTTTTTTATTTTTCACAGACCCTTGTGTGTGTCTCCCTGAATATTTGGCAAGAATAAATTTCCTCCTAAAAAAAACAACCCCTTAAATTTGGGAAATTGCCAACAAGCTCTTAATGCTGACAGCTAACAAACTGTGGGCACTGGAAAGAATGGGAGAGAGTCCTAATGTTATGGATTTTAACATAATTATCAATGCATTCCTTTCAGCTATTATGCCATTTTAATTGCGCCGAGGTGATTTCTCTGGTTTTTTCGTTGTTTTTTTTTTTTTAATATGAGGCTACAGCCACGCGGGGAAAATGAAAGCACCAAATTGAAAATGAAAGAATTATGCTAAGAGTTCCCGCGCACAACATTTCCTACTTTATATATGATTCATTTTTGAGGCTCGGCTTTCATGTCATCAGGAATCCGTGAGCAAGAATGCTCCCGTCTGTTTCTTTTGTTTGCAAACACAGGGCCAGGCTGAATGCTTCCCTCTCCAGGGGAGAGTCCTTGTGAGTTTGGTTTTTATTTTTTCCCTTCCTTTGACCCTGCAAGACCCTGCATCATTTTATGGAGGTTTGAATGGCTACAGTCTGCTCCGAAATGAAGCCTCCTTGTTCCCGATAATGACTACAAGCCCCCTGTCCTTGAAAAACAACACAGGATGGAAGATGGCATTCTGCGGTCCTTGGAGCTCTCTGAGCTGGGTTGCTGTCTTGCAGACATTTCATGACCTAAGTGGTTATCAACATCAGTGCTAGAAGGAGGTGGGAGATATGGACAGGAGGAGGAGGAGGAGGAGGAGGAGGAGGAGGAGGAGAGGAGGAGGAGGAGGAGGAGGAGGAGGAGGAGGAGGAGGAGGAGGAGGAGGAGGAAAACTATGGGGTCCTTGGAGCTTTCTGAGCTTGGTTGCTTTCTTGCAGACATTTCATGACCTAAGTGGTTATCAACATCAGTGCTAGAAAGAGGTGGGAGATGTGGACAGGAGGAGGAGGAGGAGGAGGAGGAGGAGGAGGAGGAGGAGGAGGAGGAGGAGGAGGAGGAGGAGGAGGAGGGAGGAGGAGGAGGAGGAGGAGGAGGAGAGGAGGAGAACTTTGGTCTTTGGTGCTTTCTGAGCTTGGTTGCTTTCTTGCAGACATTTCATGACTCAGCTAGGTAACCTCAACTTCTGTCAACTTCCAATTAAAGAGACCCCTTAAAGATAAAAAGGAATCATAATATTACTCAACATGGAACATACTGTACAAAAGATTAAATAACAGGTGCAGGGATTATTAACTTAATTACAAAAGAAGATTAACAAAACAGAAATAAATACAGGTAATACAGATATATGTAAGAATATATATTGTAAGCAATATCACTATCAGACTGTACATGACTACATATTAAAACGTATTGATTGATAAATGTATAAAGTGTTATGGTATAACTATGAAAACAGTAGTTATAATTATGACATACTTAAAAGAGACTACACTGTATGACGATGAGACTGATGGTTATAACCAGGGTGTATAATATGATGTATATCTGAAAAGGACTTTATATAGCCAGTACACTGACGTTGCAAAACTGGAAATGTGATGTATAATAAAGGAAAATGTACAATAAAAATATTTTTTTTTAAAAAAAAGAGAGAGACCCCTTTCATCTTTGAGATTCTATAGATTGCAATGTCAGGATTCTGGCGGTTACTCTAATTAAATCATGAGCCTTGAGCCACATTCCCAAAACCTCTTTTGATTTATTAGAAGTTAACATGACAGTATTTTGCCTGAGCGTAGACGACTCTGAGATACGTAATTCACTGTTACCATTGATCCTGTTTTTCCCCCCACCCCTATGGGTGTATCATCCAACGAAACACATCCATTGCCAAGAGTCATGCTCTCCAATTAATTTTTTGTGTGGCAGAAGCTTCAGTCATCTAATCAGTCTCTGAAGATAATATGAATGGAATGTACTTTCGATTCCACACTGCCGCCTGCTCTTTGAAACTCCCCCCTCCTTTCTATTGACAACTATAAAATGTGTATACAAAATGTTTTATGAGTTGACATGCAACAGTGGAACAGTAACAGAATAACAGAGTTGGAAGGGACCTTGGAGGTCTTCTAGTCCAACTCCCTGCTCAAGCAGGAGACCCTAGGTCATTTTGGACAAATGGCCAGTCCGTCCTTAAAAACTTCCAATTATGGAGCACCCACAACTTCTAGAAGTAAGTTATTCCACTGATTGATTGTTTTCACTGTTAGGAAATTTCTCCTTAGTTCTAGGTTGCTTCTCTCCATGGTTAGTTTCCACCCATTATTTGTTTTGCTGTAGAAAATAGGTTGAACCCTCCTTCTTTGTGGCAGCTACTTAGATATAAGAACACTGCAATAATGTTCACCCCTAGTTCTTCTTTTCTTTAGACTAATAATTAGTAATCATCCTCTTTTAATGACCCCATAATTCCTTGCAGGTTGGAGTCTGGGCAACTGAATGGAGCTGAGTGTTTACTGGCTGGATGCCTCCCTGTCACCAATGCAGAGTTTTTTGCAGCAGATATTATTCTCAGTGTGCCCAGAGAGAGAAATATCTGCCTCTACCTAGGATCAAACTCACAGCCTCCTGATTTTGAGGTGAGAGCTCCAACTCTAGGACACTGCACCACTCAAGACTAATCATTAATAATCATTAATAATTATGAATAATTATCCTAGTAATGATTAATAATAGTAATAATGATTAACCCTAATTATGGTTGAACATTTGGGTTCTTGGTGTTCTCTAAATTTGTCTGTTTTCTTGCAGACATTTAATTACCAAGCTAGATAACATCATCAGTGTATAAGAGGTTGGAGTCGATTGGTTATATAATAGCTTCCTTGGGGTGGGTCTCTTTATTACGATATTGTTCATTCCCTAATTCTTCCTTCTTCACTACTTTCCATCATAGCAAGGTAGCCTGCTTTCCATTTTTACCTTTGTGATTTCCACAAGAGATTTGCATCCACAATTTTCCTTTCTTCCTTTTCTGAAAAATTTACTGCTTGTCCCAACCTCACACACATAAGAAATGAACAAGGAATGAAAAATAGAAGGCAGCACTTCCAATAATTCACTCCGTGTATTTCCTGTCCATAGTTCCTACCACAATGTGACCAAAAAACAAACAAACAAGGCAACCCCCCCCCCCTTCAAATTAATTATTTATCCTCAGATAAATATTTTAGAAGCCTCTCTCTCTGTCTCTCTCTCTGTCTCTCTCTGTCTCTCTCTGCCTCTCTCTCTGTCTCTGTCTGTCTGTCTGTCTGTCTGTGTCTCTCTCTGTCTCTCTCTCTCTCTGTCTCTGTCTCTCTGTCTCTGTCTCTCTCTGTCTCTCTCTGTGTGTGTCTCTGTCTGTTTGTCTGTCTCTGTCTCTCTCTCTCTCTCTTTCTCTCTCTCTCGCTGTCTGTCTCTCTGTCTCTGTCTTTCTCTCTGCCTCTCTCTGTGTGTGTGTGTGTGTCTGTGTGTCTGTCTGTCTGTCTGTGTCTCTCTGTCTGTCTCTCTCTGTGTGTGTGTGTGTGTCTGTCTCTCTCTCTGTCTGTCTGTCTCTCTGTCTCTGTCTTTCTCTCTGCCTCTCTCTCTCTCTGTCTCTCTGTCTCTCTCTGTGTGTCTGTCTCTGTCTCTCTCTCTGCCCCCCTCTTTCTCTGTCTCTGTCTATCTGTCTCTCTCTCTGTCTCTCTGTGTCTCTGTCTCTGTCTGTCTTTCTCTCTTCCTCTCTCTCTGTCTGTCTGTCTGTTTCTCTCTCTCTCTCTCTCTCTCTCTCTCTCTGTCTCTCTCTCTGTGTCTCTCTGTCTCTGTCTCTCTGACTCTCTCTCTCTCTCTCTCTCTCTGTGTGTGTGTGTTACCACAGAAAAATCAACTTGTTTGAACTATAAACAAGCATGTTGTGATTTTTATCTCCTTTGGTTTCTGAATGAGGCGTGATTCCCTTTAGTTTGGTCAACTGAATATAATAGAATAACAAAGTTGGAAGGGACCTTGGAGGTCTTCTAGTCCAAGCCCTGCTTGAGCAGGAGACCCTATACCATTTCAGACAAATGGTTGTCCAATCTCTTCTTTAAAAACCTTCGTGGATGGAGCACTCACAACTTCTGAAGGCCAGCCTGGTTAATTGTTTTCACTGTTAGGAAATTTGTCCTTAGTTCTAGGTTACTTTTCTCGTTGATTCGTTTCCATCCATTGTTTCTTTTCTTGCCATCTGGTGCTCTGGGGAATAGGATGGCTCCCTCTTCTTTATGGCAGCCCCTTAAGATATTGGAACACCAGATTCTGTTTAGTTTCTGTTTACAAACAAATCTTGTTAAATTTAAACAGATTTGTTGTTGTTCTGTCCCTAAGTCATGTATGACTCTTTGTCAACCCATGGACCATAGCATGCCAGACCATGCATCCTGCACTGTCTCCCAAGCTTGTCCAAATTCATACTGATTGTGTCAATTACACTACCTAACCAGTTCATTCTTTGCCACCCGCTTCTCCTTTTGCCTTTGTTGGAAGAAATATCCATCTGGTTCAGTTCCAAACTGGGTCATGTAGAGGTCATAGCTGGCTGTATAGGCAAAAGAGAAAATGCAAATGATAGGTGCTTGTCTGAGTTAATCTGGTCAACTTCTGGCTTATTGTTTACCTGAGCTTAGTTGAAGTTTGGACTGCTGTGGGAATGGTGCAATGAAAGGGCTTGTGTTGTGAAAAGAAGTTGGGCAATTACTATTGTGTCCAATGGCTTTTGTCCTGTGTTGGATCTTGGGTGAGGGGCTGCTTCTAATTCTATCACTCTACCTTTGTTCAGATTTTGCTGCAGGGATTTTCAAAATATCTTGTCTTGAATGGATTTCTGTCTGCAGTGTTTGCTTTGCTTATGAACAGAGCTATCTAGATACTTGTCTTCCTCTTTCAGTAAGCTCTTTATCTCTTAAGTGTTGACATCTGCCATGGGCCATTAAGGAAAGTGGGGGTTGCTTTCTGCCTCTAAAAAACTATATTTTTCCATAGCTCATTTAGGGAAATATAACATTCTGCTTTTTTAATATTCTTCTAAATATTTCATTCTTCTAGGGGGTGGGAGGGGCTTCCCACATCTTCAGTATTTCCCAACATCAGAGTCTTTTCCAATGACTAATTAATCAATCAATCAGATTTATTCCTTGGCAAAGGTCTATCAGATTGCAATCTGAAAGTATTTCCTTATTCATTGCTGTTGTGACATAAACATAGAATGGAATGGAATGGAATGAAATGGAAGAGAAGAGAAGAGAAGAGAAGGGAAGAGAAGAGAAGAGAAGAGAAGAGAAGAGAAGAGAAGAGAAGAGAAGAGAAGAGAAGAGAATTCTTTACTGGCCAGGTGTGGTTGGACACACAAGGAATTTGTCTTGGTGCAAATGCTCTCAGTGTACATAAAAGAAAAGATACATTTGTCAAGAGTCATGAATCATCAGGTACAACACTTAATAAGAGTCATAGAGTACAATAAGTGATCAAATCATACTAGGAAACAGTCAATATAAATTGTTAGGATACAAGCAACAAGGTTACAGTCATATAGTTACAAGTGGGAGGGGATGGGTGATAAGGAGTGATGAGAAGATTAATAGTAGAGCAGACTTTGTAAATAGTTGGACAGTGTTGATGGAATTATTTGTTTAGCAGAGTGATGGCGTTCGGGGGAAAAAACTCTCCTTGTGTCTAGTTGTTCTGGTGTGCAGTGCTCTATAGCGTCGTTTTGAGGATAGGAATTGAAACAGTTCATGTCCAGGCTGTGAGGGGTCTGTAGATATTTCCACAGCCCTCTTTTGGACTCGTGCAGTATACAGGTCCTCGATTGAAGGCAGGTTGGTAGTAATTGTTTTTTCTGCAGTCCTAATTACTCTCTGGAGTCTGTGTCTGTCCTGTTGGGTTGCAGAACCAAACCAGACAATTATAGAGGTTCTGATGACAGACTCAATCATTCCTCTGTAGAACTGCATCAGCAGCTCCTTAAACATAGTTAAGATTAAACATAGTTAAATGTAGAGGGATAACAAAAGGGACCGAGAAGAATCCATCATTCACTCTCCATTTCCTGTCCTTTTTTACCGTGTCTTCAGCTCTATCTTGTTTCCTAATGAATACAGACACCTTGGTTTGTGGTTATTGTTTTCTGTCTAGGTTCCTGGTATCAAGAAAACTCTTTTGAAATGAAATGGTACACACTTACACACACACAAAAAAAAAAAAAACAGTGCAAAAAGAGTTCTGTAGTTGATGGGTTATTTTGACAGAACTGAGTTTCTTCGGGCTTCCAATATTGGAAAGGCTGCCACAAAGAAAAGGGAGACAATCTATTCTCCAAAGCATCTGAAAGGAGGAACCAGAAAAAAAATGGGGCTAATTTGTAGGGAAATGGAAATGTATATAAAATAAGGAAAAGAAAAAAGTGAAAGGAAAGGGAAATGGAGAGATGAAGGGAGAGAGGGAAGTGGAATGGGGTGGAGAGGGATGGAGGAGAGGAGAGGAAGGGAGAAAAGCGGAGGGAAAAGGAGATAGATGGAGACGGAAGAAGAGTGAAGGAGAGAGGGGAAAGGAGTGTGGGAAAGGGATGGAAGAAGAGGAGCAGGAGAGAGGGAAGGAGAGGGAAGGAGAGAAGAGGAGAAAGGAGAGGGGAGAGGAGAAGAGGAAAAGGGAGGAGGGAAGTAGAAAAGGGAAAGATAAATATATAGAATGTTATGGTGTATGTATGAAAATAAAGGTTATAACTTTGAAGTACAACAATATGCAGTTAAAAGATACTATAAATGTATGAATAAGAGAATATTGGTTACAACCAGGATGTGTAACACCATGTATACGTAAAAAGGATGGGATACAGCCAGTACACTGTCGTTGCAAAACTGAAAATGTGATGTACTACAAAGACAAATGTACAATAAAAATATACTATATAAAAAGAAATGGATGAAGATCATTAAGGAGAGAAACAACCTAGAACTAAATAGAAATTTCCTGAAAGTGAGAACAATTAACCACTGGAACTGCTTGCCTCCAGGAGTTTCGGGTGCTTCATCCCTGGAGGGTTTCAAGAACAGACAGGGCAGCTAATTGTCCAGAAAGGTATAGGGTCTTCTGCTTGGGCAGAGGCAGGGGTGGGATTCTACAGGTTCGCACTATTTGCTAGAACCGGTTGTTAACATTCTAAGCAGTTCGGAGAACCGGTTGTTAGAAGAAATTACTGGCCTAATCCTGTAAGGAAGGTAGGAAGGAAACATTCTGGTGTTGCTTACAGAAACTGCCTCACCGTTAACCCTTATTACATTCTTGACAGGACTAGACTTCCTATCTCAGGAACTTCTGTTGGAAGTTACTAAAGTACTGACAGCCAACGGCTTCCACAAAAGCAAAATCACCAGCTTGATCCACAAAAACACACTGAAACATAATAGAGACCCAGAAGATGAACAGACCTATGGAACAGCTGTCCTGCCCTACATAAGAGGTACTACAGACAAAATTAGTAAGGTACTACACAGACATCACATCAGGACTGCCTTCAAAACAGACAGAAAAATAGCAGCCATCCTTAGCAACCCCAAAGATAAAATTGACCTGGAAAACCAAGGCGTATACGAAGTCCCCTGTGCATCATGCCCGGCCACATACATTGGACAGACCAATAGAAGAATAAGTACCCGCCTGGATGAACACAAAAATGCAGTCAAAAAGCTGGAACACACTTCCTCACTAGTCCAACACATGGAAGCTACAGGTCATAGCATCAACTTCAATGGCACCAAAACCCTGGCCACTATGGAAAACCCTAGCCACAGAGTCATCAGAGAAGCCATAGAGATTGAAAAAGACCAGAAAGCATGAACAGAAGAGATGATTCCACCAGGCTGTCAATCATTTGGAAGCCTGCACTCACAAACAAAAAATCTCCACACCACAAGCCAGGCAAACACCTGGGCACAAACAGATCCCCCTGATACCTCCAGCTCAAACACACCCCAACCAGGCACCCAGATGAAACCCAGCTTCCTAACTAATGATAGCCGTCCATTTACCCGAAGCCAAGCTGCACTAAAGACCTCCATTAAAGTAACACAATGCTGCCAGCCAATCAAGATACAAAAAGAGCCAAAAACAGACAGAAGATATCAGAAACACCCATCAAGCAGAACACAGCAAACTCCGAGACCAATAAACACAGACCAAGACTCCCAACCAATCAGGATGAAGAAAAAACCATTCTGGCACACAAATAGGCTGCCCCAAATTTAAATCTGAAACCACTGTAAAAGTCTGACCCACAGACGGACACAATACAGAAGCCTGATGATGGCAGATGAGATTCTGCTGAAACGTTGCTACAACTTTAAAAGAACTACAATGACGTGGGAAAATACCCGAACCAAGCCGAACACCATACATGTAAGTACCATGAAAACTTAAGAAAACAAATATATATATATATATATATATATATATATATATATATATATATATATATATATATATATATATATATATATATATATATATATATATATGTTTTCTGAGGTTCTCATGGGTATTTGTATGTGGATCTTTGGTTATTCGGGTTTTCTCCCGCGTAAGATTGGAAGTATCTAGGCAACGTTTCGATGAAGTCTCATTCATCATCTTCAGGCTTCTGTCTTCAGCTCTGTGCTTCTCAGAGTGATGTGAGTTTGCAGCTGCTTCTTCCTTTTAACTGCTAGTGGGGTGTGACTTGATTGGTTGGGGGCTTGGCTGTGTTCTGATTGGGTGGGGGTGTGTTCTCCTTGGTTGGGGGTTTGGCTGTGTTCTGATTGGTTGGGGGTTGGCCATGTTCTGATTGGCTGGAGGTGTGTTCTGTTCAGGTGGGGGCTTGGTTGTGCTCAGGTTGGTCTTAGTTACTGGGGGATTTGAGCTGGTGAGCTGTGATCTTGCTCTTTGGCTTCAAGATCACAGCTCACCAGCTCAATATGCGCCCAGGGGTGGGATTGAACCAGTATAACAACTGGTTTGGTGAGCATCCACAGTGTTTGAAAACTCAGCGTTTCAGCTCTAATACTTACCTTTTACTGCAGTTCCAGTGAGTAAAATAGCTGAGGTGCGGCAAAACTGCTCTAACACACAAATCGGCTGAGTTGCAAAACACAGAAATAAAGGACAGACTAGGGCAGGGACAGGTATGATCACCACAACTACCAGTTCAACCAAACTAGATCCGAACCAGCTGAATCCCACCCCTGCATATACCTACATACATATTTACAATATTTAATTAACTTATATCCCATATTTATTAGTATTTATATGAACCACTCAAGGGAGAACATATCTAATATGACTTCTTATTTCCTCCACAACAAGAAATCTGTGAGGTAGACTGGGTTGAGAGAGAGTGACTGGCTTTCCCACCTAAGGTGGGACTAGAACTTACTATCACCTGGTGATTAGCCCAAAGACAACCAGCTCTCAGTCTTCAGATGATTGATCCAAAGAGCCAACTGACTTTGATGCCTAAGGTGGGACTAGAATTCACTGACTCCTGGTGACTGGTGCAAGTTCACCTAGCCACCATTCATGGCTAAGATAGTTGTCTTTAATATATCTGGGCATATGATCCATTTCTTCTCCTTCTTCTCTTCCTTTTCTTGCTCCTTTCTCATCTCTTCCTCTTCCCCCTCCTCCTCTTTTTTCTCCTCTTTCTACTTCTCTCCTTTCTACACCTCTCTCTTCTCCTTTCTCCTCTTTTTCCCCCTCTTCCTCTTTTTCCTCTTACTCTTTCTTCTCCTCCTCCTCCTCCTCCATTGGACAGAAGCCCTTAGTTTCACACATGGTCAAATGAGGACAATATATTTTTGCTTTCACCTAAAATTTCCATGTAGATCATTTTGACAATAAACTATTAGTATTTCTACACTAAACTGAAATACTACTGTTATTTTTCATCTTACGTCATCCAGCCTCCTCTTGCGTACATATCACAGAAATATACTGAATGTGTAGACGTGTGTAGGGGTAAAGGTAGATAACAGATAATCAGAGTTGGAAGGGACCTTGTAGGTCATCTAGTCCAACCCCCCACCCAAGCGGGAGACCCTACACCGTATCTGACAAATAGCAGTCCAATCTCCTCTTGAAAGTCTCAAGTGATGGCACTCCCACAACATATAGATACAGATGAAGCAAAGCCTGCCAGCCATTCTGTAGAAGAAAAATAGGAGGGCAGCCAATGTCTTGAAGATAAAGAGTTTCTTTTTCTTTTCTTTTTCTCTGTTTATTTTTCTGCATCTGCCTGTAAACTTCATCTCTGAAACTTCTTCCCCCCCACTCCACTCTACCTATTATCTTTCTTGTACCTGGAGCTACAGAGATAGAACAGTGGTTGAGTTTGACCTTTTGGAAATCTTAAGCAATTCTTTCTCTTTGTCACAGTGATAATGGAACGGATCAGATCCTTCCTGAAGACATTATAATAGAGTTCAACTGTCTACATTGTACGGTAATGACAAATGTTAAAAATCCATTGCCTCTTTACCACTGGCTTACATAGAACACAAGGAGGAAGTCATAGGCAAGTGGGATGGTGCAATATTTCTCATGATGCTTATGGAAGCCAGCTCATGTTCATGTTGGCATCAATCCCTTGCATAAATCTTGCAGGTCACTCGGTTGGGGACAAATAGGAAGCTATTCCAGATGAAGGAGTCTTTCATACTCACTAACAGGGATGGATACTGCATAAAGTTTTGGGCACAACAATATTAAAAAATGTGTTGAGACCCTAGAAAGAGTTCAGAAAGGAACAACAAAAATGATTAGGGGATCTGAAGGTTGAAACAACCCTTTCTTTCTTTCTTTCTTTCTTTCTTTCTTTCTTTCTTTCTTTCTTTCTTTCTTTCTTTCTTTCTTTCTTTCTTTCTTTCTTTCTCTTCCTCCTCCTCCTCCTTCTCCTCTATTTCTTCATTTCCTTTTCCTTTCCTTCCCCCTTTTGCTTCTTCCCTCTTTCTCCTTCCCTCTCTCTCCTCTCATCTCCTCTCTTCTCCCTTTCTCCTCTCCAACTTTCCTTTCCTTTCTCTTTTCCTTCCTTCCTCCTTTAGCTTCCTTTCCTTCCTCCCTTTCGCTTCCTTTCCTTTCCTTTCCTTTCCTTTCCACTTCCACTTCCCCTTTCCTTTCCTTCCCCCTTTTGCTTCTTTCCACTTTCTCCTTCCCTCTCTCTCCTTTCTTCTCCCCTCCCTCCCACATTCCTTCCCTTCCCTTTCCCCTTTCCTTTCTTTTCCCTCTTCCCCTTTTGCTTTTTCCCTCTCTCTCCTCTCCTCTCTTTCCCCCTCTCCCCTCCCACTTTCTTTTCCTTTCACTTCCACTTCCACTTCCCCTTCCCCTTCCCCTTCCCCTTCCCCTTCCTTCCTTCCTTTTCCTTCCTTCCTTCCTTCCTTCCTTCCTTCCTTCCTTCCTTCCTTCCTTCCTTCCTTCCTTCCTTCCTTCCTTCCTTCCTTCCTTTCTATTCTGGGGAGCATTTTGAAACATCTTTATGATACCACTGGCCAGAAATCAATCTGCTGTTTAGAAAGTAGGCATTTTTGAAAACGGTTGGGGAAAGGGAAGAGGGATTAAACCTTCCATGATCATAGTATGCCATTCAGCCTGGAATTAATCAGCCGATGGTAGGAAAAGGGACTCCAGAAGGAGCTGTTTGTGTCGCTTCAGTTCCCTTAATCCTCAACATAAACCCATTCTGGTAAATAATTTACATAGGTTTGCATTAGCTCAATTTGCAAAAATTGAACAAACCGCACCGTTTCCTGCAATCCTAACACTGCAATGAAAAGGGAGAGAAAAAATCCATCAAGCTGGCAACAGGGGAGCGACATGGAACAAGGAAGCATAAAAAACTTCCATTTGAATGGAAGAATGGAGTCCATAGAAACAGAGAAGGTTCGGCCAGAATGGGAGAATAAAGCCTTAATTTTGCTGGCAGCTTTTAGCAAGCCCAAACAATGAGGTGGTGTTGTTATTGTTGTTTTGCTTTGCGGGAAATCAGTGACAGATTTTTGAGGTCTACGAAAATAGGCATCTGCTTCAGATTAGCCTGGTTTGGATGTAACGCTAGACCTTAATTTAGAATTATTTGAATAAACAGCCTGAAGTTTTGAGTTTCCATTTATTGTACTAGAGTTCATTGAATGGATAAGAGAAAAACTGCATTTCCTACACTTTAGGTTAACCAAACTTCTCATTCATTCAGTCATTGACTTACTCAATTTGTATAGCTGCCCATCTCCAAGAAAAGTCTCTGAGACAAAAGAAAATTTGTATTTTATATATTTCATTTTATTTTTATTGTGCTTTTTTTCACATTTACATATCTCATTCTCATCTTTAACAATACTGTGGCATCGTTGTTACATATACAGATCTCCATATATTTATATTCATTTCTATACCTTTCTATACATTTTTCTTATCTCTACTATTCTTATTCCTACTATTCAACCATTCATACCAATTATCCCACACTGCATAGTACTCTGACTCTTCTTTGCCTTTTAGCTCTAGAATAAGTTCATCTATTTCAGCACATTCTAATACCTTTTGGATTACTAATTCCTCTGACGGCGTACTATCTTGCTTCCAACATTGTGTGAATAAAATCCTCACCGCTGACGTTATGTGTAGTATCATACAGTATATTTAGTCTTTTTACTACATTTCTCCTTAATTATCCCTAAAAGGAACAATTCAGGTTTAAACTCTATTTGACATTTCGTTATTTCTTGTAACCAACTCCGTATTTTGACCCAGTATTTTTTTGGCTTCGGGGCATAGCCACCACAGGTGGAAGAAGATACCCTGGCTCTGTTTACATTTCCAACATCTTGGATTCATATTGGGATACATCTTTGGCAATCTCATTGGTGCCAAAAGCCAATGACAAAACATCTTATACTGATTCTCCTTATAAGCTGCAGATCTTGTTAAAGAATAATTCTTGCTCCATAGTTTTTCCCAATCTTCTAGTTCTACGTTGTGTCCAACATTTTTGACCAAGCTATCATGGGCTCTTTTACTACTTTTTCTGCCATATCAAATCTTAGTAAGTAATAATATGTTCTTGTTATAAATTTCTCCTTTGGGCCTATTAGAATTTTATCTAATTGTTGTAATTCATTGTCAAATCCATATTCTTCTGCTTCTTTTTTGTATCTTGCTTGCAAATGAAGGTAATCAACCAATCTATATTTATTCCTTGGGTTTTCCTTCCCCTTCCTTCCTTCCTTCCTTCCTTCCTTCCTTCCTTCCTTCCTTCCTTCCTTCCTTCCTTCCATCCATATCTATCTATCTATCTATCTATCTATCTATCTATCTATCTATCTATCTATCTATCTATCTATCTATCTATCTATCATCTATCTATCTTTATCAACTCTACTTCTACCTCTATATAACTATATCCTCATCCAGGTATAAACTTCAGACATTTTTTTTCACACTTTCAGTGAGAAAACGTAAAATTCAATCCATAGCTCTTTGGCACTTCCAACCTATGAGAAATTCACTTACTTTGGAATTTTTTCCCTTTTTCTTTTTGAGCTTGCCTACATGCCTGATTTCATTCTCTTCCAGCTCACATTTTTAATGCTTTTCTTCTTTCTGATGATGAAATATTTGACACAGCTCATTCACACATGCAAATCTTCAACCCTGATTTTTTATGCATGAAAAATAAATGCAGAAAGACTTTCTTCCTCACTTTCACTTCCTTCTCCTCCTCCTCCTCCTCCTCCTCCTCCTCCTCCTCCTCCTCCTCCTCCTCCTCCTCCTCCTCCTCCTCCTCCTCCTCCTCCTCCTCCTTTCTCCTCCTCCTTCTCTTCTTCTTCTTATCCTTCTTCTTATCCTTCTTCTTCTTCTTATCCTCCTCCTCCTCCTCCTCCTCCTCCTCCCTCCTCCTCCTCCTCCTCCTCCTCCTCCTCCTCCTCCTCCTCCTTTC
The DNA here is from genome assembly GCF_049901735.1 of Notechis scutatus. Taxonomy (NCBI): domain Eukaryota; kingdom Metazoa; phylum Chordata; class Lepidosauria; order Squamata; family Elapidae; genus Notechis; species Notechis scutatus. The sequence continues at coordinate 263,082,269 of NC_142010.1, read as the reverse complement.
TCCTCCTCTTCTCTTATCTTCTTCTTATCCTTCTTCTTATCCTTCTTCTCTTCTCCTCCTCCTCCTCCTCCTCCTCCTCCTCCTCCTCCTCCTCCTCCTCCTCCTCCTCTTCTTCTTCTTCTTCTTCTTCTTCTTCTTCTTCTTCTTCTTCTTCTTCTTCTTCTTCTTCTTCTTCTTCTTCTTCTCCTTCTCCCTTCTCCTTCTCCTTCTCCTCCTCCTCCTCCTCCTCCTCCTCCTCCTCCTCCTCCTCCTCCTCCTCCTCCTCTCTTCTTCTTCTTCTTCTCCTTCTTCTTCTTCTTCTTCTCCTTCTTCTTCTTATCCTCCTCTTCCTCCTCCTCTTCCTTCTTTCTCCTCCTCCTCCTCCACCTATCAGAGATACACAGCAGCTGCACTCATAAAATAAGCTTAACCAGGTCAATTCAAAATATAATTAAGGCATTCCCATAATACTTCCAATCCTGGCTAATTTCGTGTGGCTTAGTGCCTTGGTGTATCCAAAATTTCTAATTAGTTTACATTTTTATATATTGTATGAACACCAGAAAGCAAATTCATCTAGCAAACAGGTGAGATGTGTGTACACATCCCATTTGCAGTCTACACATTTTTCAATTAACCTTCCAATGGAACTTTCAGTATAAAATTGAAATAAAATTGTCAATGAATTGTAATGTTCCATATGAAGAGGAATGATTAATTCAATTATTTTGGGGGAACTTGCTTTCTTCCTTTCTCAAGACTTTGTTTGATTCTCAGATTCTGTTCCTCCGAATTACTCAAGACCAAAGCACAGCCTTTCTTAGAATATGATTGATCATTTGTTGGATAAATTTATGACCCTTGGTGGGGTGAATTCCTTATTTCTGGTCATCTAGCATAGGAAGGAAGAGAAAATGTGGTTTATCACCTCTGTAGGACACCAGATAGTTTTTTTTTTCCCCTTGGCTTACATCAGCCAGCCATCACTCCTACAAAAGAAAGTAAGACCTGATTGGGTCTGTTTCATTGTACTTTCTTAATTATCCCATGTCATGTACCAACACAGTATAAAATGATAGGCTGTAACACTCTGTGACATGTGATAACTATGATAAATTACAATAGAAAAGAAAGCCTTCTTTGGAGAGAGGGAAGGAAGAAAGTGCAGAGGTATTTCACAGATGCCATGGATATATCTTGGATTAGTGGATAATTCTTTGTTTTGTGTTTAATGATAAGATTACCAGCATGCTTGCAAGGGATCATTTACTAACAGTCTCTTCTTTCTTTCTTTCTTTCTTTCTTTCTTTCTTTCTTTCTTTCTTTCTTTCTTTCTTTCTTTCTTTCTTTCTTTCTTTCTTTCTTTCTTTCTGTCTTCCTTCCTTCCTTCATTCCTTCCTTCCTTCCTTCTTCCTTCCTCCTTCTCCTCCTCCTTCTTCTTCCTCTTTTCCTCCTCCTTCCCCTTCCCCCTCCTCCTCTTCTCCTCTTCTTTTTCTCCTCCTCCTCCTCTTCTTATCCTCCTCCTCTCCCTCCTCCCCCCTTCCTTCTCCAGTTTATCATCATCACCATTGCACTGCCATTGATATATTGAAAAGACCAACAACTATCCAACCAATACTTTCTTCCTATTTAATTTTTGTTTGTTTGTTTGGAATAATCACTTTAAGGGATGGCCTTCAAGCAGGAATGTAGGAAATGTTTTTTTGTGGGGGGGGCACCTTTTCTGGAAGAAAAACTAATCAAGATTCTTCAGGATGATGGCTGTCCTATGGAGGATTGTGGGCCCTTTGAAGGAGATGTTTCTCAGAAAGGTTTATTTTCCAAAATAAACTGACTGGTTGATGAAGATCCTTGGTCCATTTCCTGCTGTAGCAATTTGTGTGTGCCTAAAGGCTCAGGGTCTTTGTTGGCCACTGTGTCAATTTCATACCCATAAAACAGAGTGAAACAATCATTCTGCAGAAATGGCCTAACTGTTTCTTTCTGAAGTTTGGCCTGCCTTTCAAAGATAGATCTGAATTCAAAATGGATTCATTCCTCTTCTCCTCTGTACAACTATTTACTAACTTTGTGGAAATAAAAACAAACCAGAAATTTCCATTGGTCTACTCCCCTTACCATTTGTGAGGGTTCTTTTAATTTTTGGAAGCAACAATCCAGAACAACATCTTGTTCCCACACTTTTGGTTTTGATGCATGGAAGACATGGTGGGTAGAAGAGCAGGCTGTCCAGGGGAATTTCTCAAAGCCTTCCTCTTCTGGAAGATTTACTTCTAGAATTCCCAAATAGTACATTCCATATATTAAAAAAAATGGTGGATTTCTCATTCTCCATTGCTAGGGTTACAGAACCCTAGCAACCACATATATAGATCTTCTCCGTGGTTATCTATACTAACCGGTATTTTCAAGTCTTCTTGGAAGGAATGGAGAAAAGGCACTAGACTGTGTGGATAACTTGCTACAGAACAGAGTGTATAGGACATGTTTCTTAACTGGCTACCTATTTGAGAGAGAATGGAATGGAGTGGAGTGGAGTGGAGTGGAATGGAATGGGATAGAGTGGAAAGGAATGGAGATTAGAATGGAATAGAATAGAATAGAATAGAATAGAATAGAATAGAATAGAATAGAATAGAATAGAATAGAATAGAATAGAATAGAATAGAATAGAATAGAAAAAATGGAATGGAACGGAATGGAATGGAATAGAACAGAACAGAAAAGAACAGAATATAAAATATGGAATGGAATGGAATGGAATGGAATGGAATGGAATGGAATGGAATGGAATGGAACGGAACGGAACAGAACAGAACAGAACAGGATAGAAAATATGGAATGGAATGGAATGGAATGGAATGGAATAGAATAGAATAGAATAGAATAGAATAGAAAAAATGGAACGGAACGGAACGGAATGGAATGGAATAGAACAGAACAGAACAGAACAGAATATAAAATATGGAATGGAATAGAATAGAATAGAATAGAATAGAATAGAATAGAATAGAATAGAATAGAATAGAATAGAATAGAATAGAATAGAATAGAACAGACCTTGCAGGTCTTCTAATTGTTCTGTCTGGAAATTTCTCCATTCCATTCCATTCTATCCCATTCTATTGTCTAGTCCATTCCATTTCATTCTCTCTCAGATAGGTAGCCAGTTAAGAAACATGTCCTATGCACTCTGTTCTGCAGTAACGTATCCCCACAGTCTAGTACCCTTTCTCCATTCCTTCCAAGAAGAGTTAAAAATACAGCTTAGTATACATCCGTGATGGCGAACCTATGGCACATGTGCCAGAAGTGTCATGCAGACCCATTTCTGCTGGCATGTGAGAGATCACCTGGAAAAGCCCCGCTGCGCATGATTGTCGGGTATCTGCCATGCATGCGTGGGGGGAGATGCACGTGCATATGCAGAGGCACGTTACATGGGGGGGGTGTCGCATGCACAGAGGCATGCGATGTGCACACAGGGAGTCATGTGCACATGCGCAGGGGGCGGGGGGATTGCACACGCATTGCATCATGGGTGCAGGCATGCAGGTATGCGCACACACACACTTTCGGCACATGATGTGGAAAAGGTTAGCCATCACTGGTATAGATCATCATGGAGAAAACCCAGAGGTAGGATTCTCCCGGTTTGGACCGGTTCTATCGAACTGGTTGTTATGATTCTGTGCAGTTCAGAGAACTGGCAAATCATGTCCCTTGCTGGCCCCACCCCACTCCACCTGCCCCTTCACTCCCCATCCAGTCTGTCTTTATTGCACATGTGCAACATCACTTACATGCCTGACATCACTGACTGCGTTCTCCTCTGCTCAGTCACTCATGGTATTTCTTTTTTCCCCCTCCCGACGATCAGCTGTTCCGACGATCAGCTGTTCTGGGATCCCGCTCACTGTCTTACTACTTCACCTAGGAGGCTTCTCTGAGGCCCAGGAGGAAAAAAAAACAGGGTGGTGGTGGTGCTGCCCCCCCAAAAAAAGTCACACCCACCCATCTAGCCATGCCCACAGAACTGGTTGTTAGAAAATTTGAATCCCACCCCTGAGAAGATCTAAGTAGGTGGTTGCTATCTTCATGGCACAAAATCAATCACTCAATCAGTCAAGACCCTTTGAGTTGGATCTCTCCTTGATCCATCCATTGCTTCTTTTCCTGCCTTCAGATGCTTTGGAGAATAGCTTGACTCTTCTCTGTGGCAGTAGCCACTTAAATATTGGAAGACCACTATCACTGAGACTAGAATTGGTTTTTATCTTCTCAATTGAGGGTTAAAATTTAAGTTGAGACGAGCTGGCCTGGCATCATTACTGATTGAGGACAGATTTAAGTCAACTTGCAAAATGTCATTGGGAGAAAAGGTCCAATTTTATTGCTTCTCATCAGGGTTTATTTTTGCACTGGGCTTTGACAGTGTTTGATGATCCATTTAACAATGGATTTGGGATTTGGATATAGAAAGAGAGTGACACCAAATTTATACCCAGGACACTTTAACAATAGCTTTATTCCTGTCGATGACTTCTCCAAATTACAATGGAAAAGTAATGTCAAAGTTTTCATTTTGGAGTGTTTTGACAGATCAGCTTTGCTAGTGGGCAGATACCAAAATGTTATTTTTGACCAACATTTCAACATATTTCTCATCGATGTACATAGCCCATGTTCCAAAAAGAGCTATAAAACATTTATTTCCACTCCCTTAAACCTTTTGTTTAAAAAATAATAATAATCACGTAGACATGAAAAATATACAATGTATCTTGTTTTAAAACAAACAAACAAACAAATAAACAAATAAATAAATAAATAAATAAATAAATATTAAACATCAGTGAAGAAATAATCTGGGAGGAATTAATATGGTCCGCCCCAAATAAAGGAGCTTTTGATTATTTCAGTTTTAACCTTTTTATGTAAATAGTGGCAGCAGAAGAGATAGAACATGGCTGTGAAACTCATGGTATCACATTGCCATCACGTGACATTTTGCAATGTTTCTTCCCTTCGTGGAGCTGGGCTGGGCGTGGCCTGTGTGTGAGCCTGAGATAGAAAGGAGACCACGTGGTGATCCCTCCTCTCTTCTGCATTATGAAAGAAAGAATATGGTGGGCACAGATGACATGCGGCAAGAGCGAATAAAGCTAATACACTCCTTGGTTGTACAAACAAAGGCATGGAATAAAATCACAAGAAGTATTAGTACCACTTTATAAAACCTCAGTAAAGCCACACCTGGAATATTGGATCCAGTTCTGGTCACCACATAGAATTCTTTATTGGCCAAGTGTGATTGGACACACAAGGAATTTGTCTTGGTGTAAATACTCTCAGTATACATAAAAGAAAAGATACATTCGTCAAGAATGTAAAAGAATCATAAAGTACAACACTTAATAATAGTTATAGGGTACAATAAGCAATCAAATCATACTAGGAAACTGTAACTTTGTCGCTTGTATCTTTACAATTGAAGGTGACTGTTTCCTAGTATGTTTTGATTGCTTATTGTACCCTATGACTATCATTAAATGTACCTTATGATTCTTGACTCTTGACTAATGTATCTTTTCTTTTATGTACACTGAGAGTATTTGCACCAAGACAAATTCCTTGTGTGTCCAACCACACTTGACTGTCATGCCCCTGGTGGACACTGATGAAGAGGAGGAACAGCCAACAGGGAGTGGAAGTGTGGCTCCAGAGGTGGTGGAGGAGGCTGGGGAAGGGCAGAGGCTGGCTGAGCACTCAGAGGAAGACCCAGGCCCATCGCCTCTCCATCCTAGGGCACTCAGGGAGGAGAAGATCAGGGTAAAACATGGTCTACTCAGGAGGAGAGGGCCATGATCCTCTTCATGGGTTGCAGGTGTGTAAGAGTGTGGACCTGCATTCTAACAGATGCTGGAGACAAATTAGTGTTTTATTTCTAAAGAAGGTTTGTCTTGGCTGGCGTTCTTCCAACAGACTGTCCCAAGTTACCTTCTTGAACTTGGCAATTATCTATCCTGGTCTGTCGAGGAACTTTATTCAATGAGGTTTGTTTTTGGTTTTTGCTTCGTTATCGGCTCTTTGAATGTGAACTGTGTTTCTTGCCTTTGAAATGTTATTTTGAAAATAGTTTACTCCTCCACTGTGAACAATTAAACAGTGAAGCCAAGTTGAAGGCATTAAAGGACTTTTAGTTAGGTTTTTGGATTTTGTTATATTTCTGATGTACCCTGGGTCATCACATTTGGCCAATAAAGAATTCTATTCTATTATATTCTATTCTATTCTATTCTATTCTATTCTATTCTATTCTATTCTATTCTATTCTATTATATTCTAACAGTCAATACAAATCATAAGGATACAAGCGACAAAGTTACAGTCCTACATTCACAAGTGGGAGGGGTTGGGTGATAAGGAGTGATGAGAAGATTAACAGTAATAGTAGTGCAGACTTTGTAATAGTTGAACAGTGTTGATGGAATTATTTGTTTAGCAGAGTGATGGCGTTTGGGAAAAAAACTGTTTTTGTGTCTAGTTCTGGTGTGCAGTACATTACAAAAAAAGATGTTCAGACTTTGGAAAAAGTGCAAAGTAGAGCAACTAAGATAATTAAAGGCCTGGAGACAAACAGATATGAAGACTGATTGCAGGAATTGGGTTTGGCTAGTCTAGAGAAAAGAAGGACTAGGGTGACATGATAGCAGTATTCCAGTATTTGAGGGTATTTGCCACAAAGAAGAGAGGGGTCAACTTGTTTTCCAAAGCACCAGAGAGCAGGACAAGAAACAATGGATGGAAGCTAATCAAGGAGAAAAGGAACCTGTAATTAAGGAGAAACTTGCTTGAGGACAATTAACCAGTGGAATAGCTTGCCATCAGAAGTTGTGAGTGCTCTATCACTGGAGGCTTTTAAGAAGAGAGTGGACAGCCATTTGTTTGGAATGGTATAGGGCCTTCTTCTTGAACAGGGGTTGGACTAGACAGTCTCCAAGGTCCCTTCCAGCTCTATTCTGACTAGATATATCCAGCCCTTAAAGTTTTGTGATGTGGGAAAAAATTGAGGAGTTGATTCAGCAAGAATAGTTGATATACCCCTATTTAGGTCATATTTCTAAATTCTGTTTTGCTTTGCCACCCTATCAACAATGGTAACAACATATCTAGGAAAATGCCAATTTTAGAATGAAATGCTTCCAATTATATAGATCTTGAGATAATGCATGGTTGGATTTACTTCTTATATGAAGTGGCTCGTAACTCCTGAAGTATCATGTTTGTTTAACACCATGTTTTGCACATATCTGCCTACTGTGGTGAATTTCTCAGCAGTTTAGGCATGCGAGCATGCATTAGGAGAAAAAGAAATAAACTTTTTTTTAATAAACAGAGTTAAAATGCATACTTATATATTCAATATGCACATCTGAATATTCAACATTTGATGCTGAGAATATGCACCAACCATACAATTTAGGAATGGATAGTTTCAGCCCAAGTCACCTCCAATTAACAGATTTCTTAATTCTCCTAAGTCCATTTCTGTCACTCAGTGCCTTCAGCTCAGTGTTGGCTCCTGGCGACTGTTAAGAAAAGACTTGCAAAGTTGATTTTTCACTGCCTTCTTCCATAAGAGATAAAGATTGGCCCAAAGCCACCCAGCCAGCTTCCATATTAAGACAAGACTACAACTTACCATCTCCTGGCGACTGGCCCAGAGTCAACCAGCCAGCTTTCATGCCTAAGGTAGGACTAGAACTCACCAACTCCTGGTTATTAGCCCAAAGTCATGCAGCTGACTTTCATGCCTGAGGTGGGACTAGAACTCACCATCTCCTGGTAATTGGCCCAAAGTCACTCAACTGGCTTTCATGTCTAAGGCAAGGCTAGAACTCACCATCTCCTGGTAATTGGCCTAAAGTCATGCAGCTGACTTTCACGCCTGAGGTGGGACTAGAACTCACCATCTCCTGGTAATTGGTCCAAAGTCACCCACCTGACTTTCATTCCTAAAGCGGGACTAGAACTCATCATTGCCTGGGGGAATTGGCCTAAAGTCACCCAGTTGGCTTTTGTACCTAAAGCCAAAAGAATATCTGGAGGTTACAGATC
>NC_142010.1:263054169-263069169 GCF_049901735.1 Notechis scutatus | reverse complement strand
AAACACTAGAAAAGAAGGCAGGAAACAATTAATGGAAACTAATCAAGGAGAGGAACATGCTTGTAAAGAAGGCACAGAAGTGGCTGTACTTCCTGAGAATGCTCAGGAAGATAAATCTATCTCAGCATCTACTTCTGTCCTACTACCACAGCACCATTGAGAGGGTCCTGACATACAACATTCTTGCATGGTATGGGAGCAGCTCTGTAGCGGACAAAAAAGCTCTACAGAGAATCATTAAAACTGCCCAGAATATCACTGGGCTCCAGCTACCAGCCCTGGACGACATCTTCGCATCTCGCTGTTTAAGGAAGTTGCACAACTTTCTCAGAGACTCTTCCCATCCTGCTTACAATCTTTGTGAACTGTTGCCTTCTGGCAGAAGATACAGAATAATTAAAACTCGGACCACACATTTTCTGAATAGTTTTTATCCCCGAGCTATAATTGCACTTAAGGATCACCATCAGTGAGCTGTTGGACAGGATTACTTGGTCTGTTGTGTGGATGCTTGTGTGTTTTTAGGAGGCGGGGAATTTTGGTGGGGAGTGGGGAGGTGTTTGGGGATTGTCATGTGTGTGTTCATGTTGAGTCTGATCTCTGGGTGTTATCTGAATTTATTTATTTATTTATTTATTTGATTTGCCAATTGTTTACAAGATAATAAGTATAAGTGTATACATAGTTGTGAATACATGAAATGGGTACATATAAGAAAAATAAAAGAAGAATAAGAGAAACAATAGGACAGGGACGGTAGGCACGTTGGTGCGCTTATGCACGCCCCCTACAGACCTCTTAGGAAAAGGGTGAGGTCAATAGTAGACAGTCTAAGGTTAAAGTTTTTGGGGTTTGGGGAAGAAACTACAGAGTCGGGTAGAGTATTCCAGACATTGACCACTCTATTGCTGAAGTCGTATTTCCTGCAATCAAGTTTGGTGCGGTTAACTTTGAGTTTGTATCTATTGTGTGCTCTTGTGTTGTTATGGTTGAAGCTGAAGTATTCATTGACAGGTAGGACATTGCAATGTATGATTTTATATACCATGCTTAAATCAGACCGAAGACGGCGTAATTCAAGGTTTTCTAGTTCTAGAATTTCAAGTCTGGTGGCATAAGGTATTCTACAGCGAGTAGAGGAGTGGAGAACTCTTCTTGTGAAATATTTCTGGACTTTCTCAATTGTGCTAATATCAGATACGCAATGTGCGTTCCAGACTGATGAACTGTATTCGAGTATTGGTCTAGCAAATGTTTTGTATGCTCTGGTTAGTAGTGTGATATTACCAGAGAAAAAGCTACGTAGGATTAGGTTAACAACTCTTAATGCCTTTTTGGCTATGTAGTTGCAGTGGGCTCTAGCACTTAAATCATTAGAGGTGAGTATTCCAAGGTCCTTTACAGAGCTTGGATCATCAACAAGGTCTTGACTATTCAGCTTGTATTTTATTTTCTGTTTTTTTTTTAATTCCGTTGTAGGTATACTGTGTATATACCTACAATGACAATAAAGAATTCAATTCAATTCAACAACCTAGAATCAAGGAGAGATTTCCTAGCAGTGTGGCAAATAACCAGTGGAACCACTTGCCTGCTGAAGTTGTAGGTGCTCCACCACTGGAAGCTTTTAAGAGACTGGACAGCCACTTGTCTGGAAGCAGAAGACCTCCAAGGTCCCTTCCAACTCTTATTATTCCGTGTTCTGAAGTCATCCAACGAACAATCCAACCCACTGCCATGATTGATCATGGTGCTTTAGAGATTGTCTTGTTTGCTTCCTGCTATGATTTAAGACCCATAGGCTTTTCATGTGAACCACTTTGACAGCTATTAGCTGTGGATTGACTAATAGATCTTAGCACCAGATGGATGGATTAGCCGATTAGGTTTTTTTGAAGTTCTACCAGAATGATGATTCTGCAGTTTGGTTTTGATATCAAGGCTTTCCAGCCCACGTCTCTTTCAGATTTGGTATCTTTTAATTGAGAGAGAATTTGATGTAGCGGTTAAAGCATCAGGCTAGAAAACAAGAGAATGTAAGTTCAAGTCCTGCCTTAGCCATAAAAGCCAGCTGGGTGACTAAAAAAAAAATAAAAAAAAAACTTACCAAGAAAACTGCTGGGACTTTAACAATTGGGCACAACCAATTTTTTTTTTAAAAAGAATCTATTATTAGACATTACTTCAAATACACTGCAGATGTCCTGATATAACTAGCTAAGCCAACACCTAAAGTTAAAACTAACCAAGTTTGACATGGACTGAGGATGAATGGCTAGTCTACTTGACTTGAATATGCTTTGAGGGAAACCTTTAATAGCTTTGCAGCCCAAAAAGGGAAGTTTATGCTGCGAGTGGTGGGATTCCAAATTGCACACTACCAGTTTTGCACGCTTCGCGCTACACCTTAAGGTCACTTCATATGCATGCACAGTACTCACAGATTGCTTTGCATGTGCGCACAGAACTCAAAGATCACCCTCGGTGAGGTGAGCTGTTTTGTAGCTTAGCTGAGGCCATCCACTCTGCCGCGTGATAAAAATCTACGGAATATAGGATGGGAAAGGGCAGGGGCAGGTGGGCAGGGCCAGTCAGAGGTGGTATTTGCTGGTCAAAATTTCCGCTACAGGTTCACCTGAACTGGTCCGAACTGGCTGAATACCACCTGTGCCTGCTGCCATCTCTTCTCTACTGATACCCCTAAGGACCCTCTGTCTCTGGGCTGATGTAACGCTGAGTGTGTCTCTTTTGTGTTTGGGTTGTATGTATATATATATATATATGGTCCCTTTATTACTAGGGAGAGCAAGATAACCCATTTCCAATCCATCTGCCCTGATCCCGCCAGAAAAGCAAGGCAATAACAATTATCTCTCTTCTTGCATTCCTCCCGTCTCCTCGTACAGTAATGAATTGCAACAGCTCCTTCCTGCGGACTTCTCTCCCAAATAATTAATGTCCTTAGATATTCTATTTACTGGGGAAGCTGTTTGAATGAAAGAAGTGATTACTTTTGGTGTAAACAGAGCAACGAAACCACAGTTTGCAAACAAAGGCGTCGGCGGTTTCCATAGAAGTCAGGACTTTTGAAAACACATTTTTTTGCATGGAGGGGGTTTTATCTTTGCCTTTAGTGGCCTTGTTCTTTCTTAGTTTCTTTCTTTCTTTCTCTTTCTTTCTTCCTCCCTTTCCCTCCCTTCCTCCTTCTCTCTCCCTTCTTTCCTTCTTTCCTTTCTTTCTTCCCTCCCTCCCTCCATTCCTCCCTCCCTCTCTCTTTCTTTTTTCTTTTTCTATCTCTTTGTCCTTTCTTCTTTTTTCCTTCTCTTCCTCCATCCCCCCCTCCTTCTTCTTGTGACACTACTGCCTCTTGCAATGGATGGCTTGTACTGTCTCTAACAAAATGTAAGAATGTTTGTCCATTTGTTAAGACTTTACCAAACGTAGAGGAAATTTTGGTTTAGTGGTTCAGATACCATGCTACAAACCAGGGAATAGGGAGTTCTAGTTCAACCTTAGGCACAAAAGCAGGCTGGGTCACTTTGGGACATTCAGCAGGAGACAGTGAGTTCTAGTCCAGCTTTAGGCATGAAAGCCAGCTGGGTGACTTTGGGCCATTAACTCTCATCCCAACCTATCTCACATGGTTGTTGTGAGGAAATGAGGATAATTAGATCTGTTTTCCACTTTGAGTTATTTATAAAAAAAAATGTGGGAAATATCTATCTATCCATCAATCTATCTATCATATATCTATCATTTATCTAACTGTCTGTCTATCTATCTGTCTGTCTGTCTGTCTTTCCATCCGTCCGTCCATCCATCTACCCATCCATCCATCCATCCGTCCATCCCTCCATCCATCCCTCCCTCCTTCCATCCCTCCATCCCTCCATCCCTCCATCCATCCCTCCATCCATCATCTATCTATCTATCTATCTATCTATCTATCTATCTATCTATCTATCTATCTATTAAATTCTCTGTTTTCTTGAAGTGCCCGAAATAAGATGTGGCCAATTCCTTAACTGGTTAAAATCACCAGATATTGAATGTGGTCAGAAAAAGCCAGAAGGATTTTAAAATCCCGAGAAGAATATAGAACCTGAATTCTCCATTAAGGAGCTTAGGAATTTGACATTTATGAATCTAAATGGGAAGCCTCCCACCTCCTTGGTCTGATGAACAGATTGCCAGACAATTATCTTTCAGATTTCACACTTTTCCAATTTTAATGTGCAGTTCAGAAAAAGAGACAAAATGTGTTTTTAGGAAACAACTGTTTAGAAAGGAGTATTATTAATAGATACTCATCTGGATATTGGTTAAGATGCCAGACTAGAAAGTGGGAGATGGTGAGTTCTAGTCCTGCCTTATCCATGAAAGCTGACTGGGCCAATCGCTAGGAGACTGGGAATTCTAGTCCCTCTTTAGGCATGAAAGCCAGCTGGGTGACTTTGTGCTAATCACCAGGAGACTGGGAGTTCTAGTTGTAGCTTAGACATGAACACAAACACAAAAACTTTAACCTTAGACTGTCTACTATTGACCTCACCCCTTTCCTAAAAGGTCTGTAGGGGGCGTGCATAAGCGCACCAACGTGCCTACCGTCCCTGTCCTATTGTTTCTCTTATTCTTCTTTTATTTTTCTTATATGTACCCATTTCATGTATTCACAACTATGTATACACTTATACTTATTATCTTGTAAACAATTGGCAAATCAAATAAATAAATAAATACATAAATAAATATCCAGCTGTATAACTTTGGGCCAGTCCCTCTTTCTCAATCCAACCCATCTGGCAAGACTTTTTGTTTTGGGGAAAACAAGAGGAAGAACATATGTTGTCCATCTTGAGTAATTTGTAAAAATAATAGAGGTGGAATATAAACAAACAATCATAATAAATGGGTGAATTGTTGGGTTTGCAACCCAGCTCAGCGAATGACAAACCCAGCTCAGCAGGATGACAAACATCAAAATTGTACCTCCCATTTCAGGTACATCACGAGACAGGTAGAAAGGTTGAATTTCAATTTGTATCATGACTTTTCTGATGGCATTCTAGTCTCAAAGTTATGATTGTCATTTTTATTTATTTTTAACCCTTTCCTTCCTGCAGACACCCACGATGCCAGCTGTAGAAGGTCTCAGTATTTTCATTAAAGTATTTACACCTTTCCTTAGATTCTCAAAGTCTTTCATGATTATTCTGGAGTAGTGTTACCTTAGCGGGGGAAAAAAAAAACTTGTCACTTTTCTTCATAACAGACTCTCTCATTTCCCTTTTAGCCATCGTGTAACACAGGACTAGCTCGGTGATTGGATTCATCCAGCATCATTGGCATTATACTGCTGACAGAGGAATATTGTGGATTATAAATTTTATTTTAATATTTTTTAAGGCTTGAACTCTAAGAATTAACAGAATAACAGACTGGAAAAAAACTTGGAGGTCTTCTAGTCCAATCCCCTACTTAAGTAGGAAGCCCTATACCATTTCAGACAAACAATTGTCCAATTTTTTCTTAAAAATCTGCAGTGTTGGGAGCATCCACAACTTCTGGAGGCAAGTTGTTCCACTGGTTTATTGTTCTCACTGGCAGGAAATTTCTCCTTAGTTCTAGGTTGCTTCTGTCCTTGCTTAGTTTCCATCCAATAGATGCTTTCAGGTGCTTTGGAGAATAGCTTGACACACTCTCTCTCTCTCTCTCTCTCTCTCTCTCTCTCTCTCTCTCTCTCTCTCTCTCTCTCTCTCTCTCTCTCTCTCTCTCTCTCTCTCTCTCTCTCTCTCTCTCTCTCTCATCTCTCTCTCTCTCTCTCTCTCGTCTCTCTCTCTCTCTCTCTCGTCTCTCTCTCTCTCTCTTGTCTCTCTCTCTCTCTCTGTCTCTGTCTCTGTCTCTCTCTCGTCTCTCTCTCTCTCTCTCCCTCTCTCAGTTGCTATCATGTCATCCCTTGTCCTTCTCTACATTAGACGAAACACACTCAGTTCCTGCAACTGTTCTTCATATGTTTTAGCCTCCAGTACACTCATTATTTTTATAGCTCTTCTCACACTCTTTCCAGAGTGTCAACATCTTTTTTAAAAATATGATGACCGAAACGGGATGCAATATTCCAAGTATACTCTTATCAAGGCATTATAAAATGGTACTAACGTGTGGATTGGTTTCCAAATATTTGATTACCAGCTAGGTAACATCTTCAAAAAAATGGTTTAGGGGATGTCAGTGTTCTGTTCATAAGGGCTTAGGTGTGAGTGTGTCAAGTGAGGGTCTTGTGACAATTCTTGTGATGAGTCAGTTGTGAGTCTTGTGATGGGTCTTGTGATAAGGAGATTACCTCAAATCAGGGTTGTTGGGAGGTGAATGGAGGGAAGTGGAATTTATTTTATTTATTTATTTATTTATTTATTTATTTATTTATTTATTTATTTATTTATTTATTTATTTATTTATTTATTTGATTTGCCAATTGTTTACAAGATAATAAGTATAAGTGTATACATAGTTGTGAATACATGAAATGGGTACATATAAGAAAAATAAAAGAAGAATAAGAGAAACAATAGGACAGGGACGGTAGGCACGTTGGTGCGCTTATGCACGCCCCCTACAGACCTCTTAGGAAAGGGGTGAGGTCAATAGTAGACAGTCTAAGGTTAAAGTTTTTGGGGTTTGGGGAAGAAACTACAGAGTCGGGTAGAGTATTCCAGACATTGACCACTCTATTGCTGAAGTCGTATTTCCTGCAATCAGGTTTGGTGCGGTTAACTTTGAGTTTGTATCTATTGTGTGCTCTTGTCATGAGTTGGTTGAAGGTTGATGCTGTCTCTAGTTGGCTGTGTGGTTGATTTGGATGCTGAGAGGTTAGTAGGCTGGTTGTAGGCAGGGGTGGGCTGCTGGGGGTTTGCAGGGGTTCGGGAGAGCCCCTAGCTAAGATTCTGTGCAGTTCGGAGAACCCCCAAATCCCACTCTTGGCTGGTCCCATCCACCCCACCCCTCTCAGGAGTTCCCGTGCAACCATTTGGATGCAAGTAAGTGCAGGGTACATACGGAGGCTCAAGGAAGGTGAAAAACAGGCCTGCCAGAAGTTTGGGAAAGCTGAAATGAGAGAGCCTCCGGAGCTCGGGGAGGTCATTTTCATCCTCTGGAGGCTTGAAGAAAGCCTCCGGAGCCCGGGGAGGATGAAAACGCCCCTCCCCCACTGTAGCGCAGGAGGCCAACTAGGCCACTCCTGCCATGGTCATGCTCATCCAGCAACTGGGCAGACAACCCATTGCTAAAATTTTTGAAGCCCACTCCTGATTGTAGGGTAATGTGTCTCTTGATGGAATGGCTTGTGGAGTGCCGGGCTTCGATGAACTCATGAGTGTGGCAGGTAGTGGCATGGCTGATGAAACCTAGCTTGTGGTTTCATCAAAACCACAACCCACAATCTTGGAGAACGAACCGTTACCCTCATCCTGCGCCTGAGCTACAGATATTTGCCATTAGAGCAATAACACTTTACGCGATTTCCCCGGCCTGGATTTAAGGTCAAGAAACACGGCTGTAGAATTTCCTGGACCTTTTGAAGAACAAGTTGAAGTCACGATCTTCTGGAGAAGCACTGAATAGCCGTCTCCTCTTTTGGCCCCGGCTGAACGCGATGATCTCACTCGGAGAAACGGTGGGCCGTGCCACACAACAGCCGCCAAGTGGAAGCTGTTGTTTGTGCCCCAGCTGTGCCAAATGGGAAGGCCCCCCTCTGGTGACGCTCGTCAGAAACCTGCTGAGAGCATCTCAGCTGGATGCCACCTTTGGCACCAGTGACAACCCTGCAGCTGTGCTAATTGTCTTTGGCAGCCCCTTTTTGTTGCTGATTGCGAGGGTGGAATGTGCAATCTGTACAGGAGATGAGCTTACTCCTCAGTTCCCCTCGGGTGAATGTTCTGTACCTTAATAAATTATTTGTGGGATATAAAAACCTTGTAATAAATTAAGGTCTCAGCTTTTGGAAGGCAAGCGTGGTTCGGAGAATGCCAAATGGCTTATGCAGGGCTTGGCTGAGTCACCTCTTCTTTCTTTATTTTTCTCCCCTCCTTTTAGGTGGAACATTTATCTCTGACATCATAACAGTTGAGGGATGTTGACAAAGCTAGGAAAACAAAACCGGAACATGGCTATGGGGCCCATCTGATTTTAATTCATCTTGGCCAAAGCAAATATTCTCAGAAAGCTTCCTGAAAAATAGATAGATACAGAATAGAATGGGAAGATATCTTGGAGGTCTTTAAGTCCAACACCCTATTCCTTTTCAGACAAATGATTGTCCAGACTCTTCTTTAAAAAAAAAATCTCCAGTTATGAAGCACCTACAATTTCTAGAGACAAGTCATTGATTAATTGTTCTCACTGTTAGGAAGTTTCTCCTTAATTCCAGGTTGCTTCTCTCCTTAATTAGTTTCCATCTATTGTTTCTTGTCCTGCCTTCTGGTGCTTTGGAAAATAAGTGGACCCCCTTCTTCTGTTGGGAGTTAAAACCCACCCACTCTCCTAGGAAAATGAAATATGTTAGGATATACTAAAAAGGCAGAATATTTTCCCCTAAAAGAAAAGTAGAAACTCAGAGAGGCCGGAACTCAGCCCCCTCCCACCTTTGTTAATGGGCCATTAAGATCTGGGTCAGTCTATTTTACATAACAAAGATCGACCTTCTTCAGGCAGATCCATAATAGGAATTGCCCAAAGCCCTTTTATTACATCATCCTCCAGCAAGGCTCAACCAAGCCTGGGACTCAGGACAGCCTACAGAGTTGCCCCTGCATGGCTCCATGGGAGTCTGACAACCAATCAGAATACAAGCTCAAATTCAAATCCCAACAGAGGGCATAAAACCCAGGGATTCTCAACATCTCTTCCCTTTTCTTCACCCAAGAGCTCCAAGGCATGTGATCCTGTCTACCATTAAACCATCTTTCCAAGCAGCTTCCATGAATCCAGTGTCTTTTTCCCCCACTTGGAATTGAACCCTGAAGGATATTTCTTCCAACACTTCTTTGCAGCGGTCCCTCAAATATTGAAAGACTGCTATCATGTCCCCGCTAGTCCTTCTTTTCTCTAGACTAGCCGTATCCAGTTCTAGCCAATCTAGTTTTTAATATTCCCAATTGTTTTCTCTCGATTCCCAGCGGAACATCGCCACAATTCCATCGCCACAATGTTTTTGGGGCAAGCTGGCATGCTACCAAATCCTTCTGACAGCTTGTTTTTCTCTCTTTGCGCCCTACAAGAAAATATTTGCATCCAAGCAACGATCACAACAGCTTTGTTCTCTTTATCCCTGTGGGAGGCAGCTCTCAAACTCTTTGCTAATGTCAGGAAAGGTTTTCCAGTTCCCTATCAGTCTCTGCACCAAAACAACATTCAAGGTTTTGTAGACCAACATATCTAGCTTTGCTCATGAAAAGGAAACTCATCAAGATAGAATCAGTCCATTTCGGTGGAAGCATTTTTGAGCGCTGAATTGAGCTCTCCTTAAATGAAACAATGCTATTACACATTTCTTCATTGCCTTTGTGCGCATACATTTGTGTGTGTGTTTGTGTTTGCGTTTTGCTTAATAACAATAAAGCTATCCTGAAGTACAGATGATCCTTGACTTACAGCCACAACTGACTCCAAAATTTAATTGCAAAATAAGATTTTATTTTATTATTTTAATTTTTTTATTATTTTATTATTTCATTTTATTTATCTTATCCTATCCTACTCTTTACTAACATACCCTAGCTTATCTTATATTACCATTTTACTTCACTTCACTTCACTTCCATTTTATTTTATTTATTTTATTATTTTATTTTATTTACTTTAATTTATTGTTTTATTTTATTATGTTATGTTATGTTATA
The DNA here is from genome assembly GCF_049901735.1 of Notechis scutatus. Classification (NCBI taxonomy): domain Eukaryota; kingdom Metazoa; phylum Chordata; class Lepidosauria; order Squamata; family Elapidae; genus Notechis; species Notechis scutatus. Next base: position 263,059,273 of record NC_142010.1, on the reverse strand, counting down.
TTTTATTTTATTTTATTTATCTTATGCTATTCTAATCTATCCTAACCTAACCAAACCTAACCTATCTTATCATTTTACTTTATTTTATTTTATTCTCCAAAGCACCTGAAGTCAGAACAAGAAGCAATGGATGGAAACTAATCCAGGAGAGAAGCAACCTGGAACTAAGGAGGAATTTCCTGACTATGAAAACCAAGGGCCTTCAAACTTGGCAAGTTCAAGACTTGTGGACTTCAACTCCCAGAATTCCTGAGCTAACGTGACTGGAGGAGGAATTCTGGGAGTTGAAGTCCACATGTCTTAAATGTGTCAAGTTTGAAGACCCCTGATTATTGAAAACAATCAATTGGTGGAACAACTTATTTTTACTGCCTCTCATCTAGTTATCATCTTGGTTGTGGCTTTTCCTCTGGTGTCCCAAGTTGTTCTCAAATACCATTACAGATAATCCTTGACTTTCAACCGTTCATTTAGTGTCCTTTTGAAATTACAACTGCACCGAAAAAAGTGAATTATAACCATTTTCCACATTCATAACTGTTGCAGCATCTCTCCGCTTGCGGGATCAAAATTAAAACTCTTGCAGTGTCCCTGGATCCAGTGGTGAGATTCAATTTTTTTTACTTCCAGTTCTGTGGGCGTGGCTTGGTGGGTGTGGTGTGGTTTGGTAGGCGTGGCAGGGGAAGGTTACTGCAAAATCCCCATTCTCTCCCCACCCCACTAACCTGCTTTCCAGATCCATTCTCCTGTGCAGGGCAACCAAAGAAGACCCAGCCAATCAGCTGGGACTTGGGAGGCAGAGAATAGATGGGGGCAGGGCCAGTCAGAGGTGGGATTTGACAGTTCTCCTAACTACTGAATATTTCCGCTACCGATTCTCCAGAACTGGTCAGAACCTGCCAAATACCACCTCTGCCTGGATCACATGATCCCCGTTTTTTGGTGATCTCTTGACCAGCAAAGTCAACGGGGAAGCCAGATTGATCATAACTTAACAACCATAGTGATTTGCTTAACAACGGTGGCGAGGCTGCAAAAAGGGGGCCAAACTCACTTAACAGATGTCTTGCTTAGCAACAGACATTTGGGATTTGGCTGTGGTCATAAGATCAGGATTTACCTGCATCCCTAAATTTCCTCAGCATTTCTTCCCTTGCTTCTTCCTTTGTTTGTCTCTGCTTCGCTTTCACAAAACTTATGAGGGCTACTTATTCTCTCTCTCTCTCTCTCCCTCTCTCTCTCTCTCTCTCTCTCTTTCTCTTTTTTTCTGCTCTCCTTTCTACCACTTAGCAAAAAAAAAAAAAAGATAGTTAACCAGGAGAATTTGCACTGAAAATTACAGGTTTTGCCAATTTAAATGTAACGAGTCACTTGCCATAAATATGCAGTGACTCATTTTTATTTTATCTTTTTGTTGGGGAGGTGTTGATGGTGAACAAGCTATCATTAATCCTCACCCTGATCCCACTTAATGCATGGCAGAGCAGTCCTGGATGCACGATAAACAGAAAACAGTTTAAACAAATTTGATCCAGCAAATAATATCTTCCATGTCTTGACTGTAACAGTTGTTTTTTTTTTGCCACAATCAATTAAACACTAATAATAACATGGTTGTCCCGAAGGTGCTTTTTTTTTCTTCCCAAGAGGCAACTGGACTTTCTGGTTTTTCTTTTTCTTTTTTCCCCAAATAATTTTTATTAAACATATTTCATCATTTTATATCACTTTTGTAATCTTTGCAGTGCTCCAACATCAATAGTACTCATGTATACATATCATTTACATTCCTTTTTCTTCCTTTAACTATGTACATTGTCATTAAGTTTAATATACTTCTAAATAACCTTTATATTTAGTCTTTACTTCTATTTTCTTAACCATGTGTCCCAGATCAAATAATATTCCGTTTCTCTTCTGTCTTTTAATTCTAAAGTTAGTCTGTCCATCTCCGCACACTCTAACACAATCAACCACTGAGCTGGGGACCACTTGTGGTCCATGAGAATATTTTGGTGGTCCATAGAGAAATGCCACCCCAAAGCACTCCCCCAAAGCAATTAATCCAGGCTGCGTGGGAACACAAGTCTTTGCCGCCCACATGGCCCACAGAAACACAAGGCTTGCGTCAGAACAACACGAGGTAGTGAGGGGAGGGGGGAAAGGTGGAGGGGAGAGCTTGCCTGGCCACCGGGGTGCTTCTATCTGCTTCTTTCTTCTGCTTTTGGCTGCATGTAAGGAAAGCAGCCAAAGTCTTTCTTTCTCTTCCCCAAACTCTGCCAGAAATGAGTCTTTGGGACCCTGCAAGGCCTCCTGCTCCAAGAGGCTGCACTGGCAAAGATTCATTTCTGGTGGACTTTGGGGGAGAGAAAGAAAGACTTCTGCTGCTTTCCTTGCATGAAGCCAAAAGTCTCTTTCTCTCTCCCCCTGAGAACGGAGCTGGAGATGGTATACTGTGATCCCAAATAAAGAATGATCAATCAGTAGGAAAACGGGGTGGGGTTTTTTCCTGCGGATTTTTTTGGGGATTTTCCCAGGGTCTCTGGTCTGCGGGACTTAAAATTATGAGTTTGGTGGCCCCTGATCTAACACCTTTTTAATCACCATTCCCTCAGAGGACATGCTGTTCTGTTTCCAGTTTTGCACAATGGTAGGCAATAGATGTCTATGGAGATTTCCAGTCATCCTGGTCATGGTTGTCCCAAATCATTTTACTTTACTTTATTTTAATTTACTTTTTCAATAGGCTTTCTTGACTTTCTGGTTTTTCTTTGAAGATGTTTTGCTTTTCATCCAAGAAGCTTCTTCAGCTTTGACTGGATGGTGAAGGATGGAAGAATTGACATTCCTTGCAGTGAGCTGGTCATTTGCATCCTTTTAGAGATTCGTTGAGGCTACCTGGAGATTTTTCTGTGTCCTCAGGTCCACCTGAGTGGTGCAAATGGGTGTGGAGCCTTCTTGGAACTGTTGAAAGGACAATGTTGCAGATTGGAGATAGGTGGTGTTGTATCCCTCCCCTTCTGTTGAGAAAGGGCTGTTCAGTTTTGACATAGATGACCTCTTTAGACTCTTTTTCAAACCAGAGGTCCTCTCTGTCCAGAGTATGGACTTTGTTGTCTTTAAAAGAGGGGCCTTTGTCTTTGAATGCAGCTGGACTACTGAATCTAGTCCTGATGGGTTTGTTCTCCTATGTTGTGCCATGTTCTTGTGAAGTGGTTGTTTTGTTTCCCCAATGTACAGATCTGCCCGTGGCTCATTGCATTGTACTGCATGTACCACGTTGCTCAGTTTCTGTCTGGGTGTTTTATCCTTGGGGTGGACAAGCTTCTGCCTTACTGTATTCTTGGGTTTGAAGTGTGTACAGATAACAGATAATCAGAGTTGGAAGGGACCTTGTAGGTCATCTAGTCCAACCCCCCTGCCCAAGCGGGAGACCCTACAAAGTCCAATCTCTTCTTGAAAGCCTCCAGGGATGAAGCTCCCACAACTTCCAATGGCAACTTCTGTTCCATCGGTTGATTGTTCTCACTGTCAGAAAGTTTCTCCTTATTTCCAGGTTGAATCTCTCCTTGTTCAGTTTCCATCCATTATTCTTTGTCTGGCTTACAGGTGCTTTAGAAAAATAGCTTGACCCCTTTCTCTCTGTGGCAGTCCCTCAAATATTGGAAGACTGCTATCCTGTCTCCCCTGGTCCTTCTCTTCACTAGACTAGCCAAGCCCAGTTCTTGTAAACATTCTTCATATGTTTTAGTCTCCAGTCCCCTCATCATCCTGGTTGTTCTTCTCTGCACTCTTTCTAGAGTCTCAACATCCTTTTTATAGTGTGGTGACCAAAACTGGATGCAGTACTCTAGGTGTGGTCTTACTAACACTTTATAGAGTGGTATTAGTACCTCCCTTGATCTTGATTGTATCCCTCTGTTAATGCAATTTAGGACTGCATTAGCTTTTTTGGCTGCTGCTGCACACTGCTGGCTCCTATTTAGCTGGTTGTCCACTAAGACTCCAAGATCCCTCTCACAGTTATTGCTATTGAGCCTGGTTTCACCCAGCCTATATGTGTACTTTTGTTTTTTCTTGCCTTAGTGTAGGACTTCACTTTTCTCTACATTGAATTTCATTTTGTTAGATAGGGCCCAGTGTTCTAGTCTGTCAAGATCCATCTGGATCTTGAGCTTATCTTCTAGGGTGTTGGATATTCCTGCCAGCTTAGTATCATCTGCAAATTTGGCAAGTTCCCCTTCTATTCCCTCATCTAAGTCGTTAATGAAGATATTGAAGAGTCCTGGGCCTAAGATGGAACCTTGTGGCACCCCACTGCTTACTTCCCTCCATGTAGACTTAGACCCATTAAGGACTACTCGTTGAGTACAGTTTGTCAGCCAGTTGCAAATCCATGTTGTGAATCCATGTATGTTATGTTGACTGAAGATCCTTCTGAGCTTTTCCGATATGCTTGCAACAAATGGAATACCAACCTTGCTTCCTTTATTGATACAATATATCAATAAACAATATATCAATAAATCAATACAATAAGCATTGATACAATTATGACCTGCATGACTGAGAATCTCCTTAGAGATCCATCACTGGAGGTTTTGAAAAAAATAACCTTGACAACCATTTAACCAGGATTGTATAAGCGGACAGATTGCCTTGAGCGGACAGGTTGGACTAGAAGACCTCCCAGGTCCCTTCCACTCCTATTATTCTATGTTCGTGTAAGCTAATTGTATTTATTAGCTACAAACCAAGCAAATTTATGCACGCCCAATGCATAAACCAAAATGATGCAACCATATTTTTGAATACGGGAAGATAGATGAACAACCATTATAGTTCTCTGGCAAGAAGCTTAGTCAGTTGAAATCCCTTTCTCCTTTAAAGATATTTGTATGTTCCTTTTTTAAATCACCATCATTTCTATAGCAAGGTTAGCTTCTTCCTTTCTTGTCCCATAAAATAAGTCCCAATTACACGTTTTGGAATAAATATTCACGCGTTTGTCACTTGCAAATATGTGAGGTGTTGTTTTTCTGTTTAAACTTGAATAGTCTTTTTAAAAAATGCAACTGACCTGTCTTATTTGGGATATGATGTG